>NW_022589759.1:10972822-11084291 GCF_004348235.1 Phoca vitulina
AACCATGAGAGACTATGGACTCTGAAAAACAAACTGAGGGTTCTAGAGGGGAGGGGGGTGGGTAGATAGGTTAGCCTGGTGATAGGTATTAAAGAGGGCACGTTCTGCATGGAGCACTGGGTGTTTTATGCAAACAACGAATCATGGAACACTACATCAAAAACTAATGATGTAATGTATGGTGATTAACATAACATAATAAAAAAATTTTTTTAAAAGTGGAAAAAAAAAAAAAAAAAAAGATGGTTTTCTACTGCTGGCTATCCTCACACTTCTGTGCAATCCCCTCCTGGGGAAGATGCTCGGGATTCTTATGTACAGTATCAGAAGAGAAGGCTCCAGGCCCCTGCTTTCACTGTTTCTTTGGTGATGCAACCCACCTGGCTTGCAGAGTACATGTGCCTTCCAGCCAAGAGCGTGCATTCTCATTCTGAGGCTCAGTCCCAGTCCCTCCACACATATATGCTAACATTTTGTTTGGAGTATTTTGCATTTATATTCATGAGAGAGAGTGGCTTTTAATTTTCCTTTCTTGTTTGTCCTTGACAGGGTTTGGCATCAAGGTTATGCTGGCCTCACAGAATGAGTTGGGAAGTATTTTGACTTTTTTTCTGTCCTCTGGAAGAGAATGTAGAAGATTAGAGTTTTATCTTCCTTAAAAGTATCTGGGAGAATTCACGTATGAAGGCATTTTCGCCTGGAGTTTTCTCCGTTGGAGCATGTGAATTATGGATTCACTATCTTTAACAGACAGAGGGATATTTAAATTGTCCATTTTATTTCTTAGGCACAAGTTTTTAGGTTGTGTTTTTCGAATAATTTTTTTCAATTCATTTAAATTTTCACCATGATTAGCAGAAAGTTTGTTGAAATATCCTGTTATATTTTTGTCTTATTGATTGTATTGCATGTTTTCTATTTCATTAATTAATGCACTTTTCTTTTTTCCTTTCCCTTTTCCTTACTTTGGTTTAATCTGTCATTTTTTAAGAATTTCCTCGGGAAATTGAAGAAGTAGGCAATGGATGGATCATTAATATTTAGCCTGCCTTCTTTTGTAATATGTGCAAGTAAGGCTATCAGTTTGGACTAAGCTGCATCTCAATTTTGACCTACAGTACTTGGTTATCACTGCATTAAAATGTGGCCTAATTTCCACTGAGATTTCTTTTTAGAAGGTACATTAATTAAATTCCACACCTTTCTAGGTTTTTACCTTTTTCTTAATTATTGGTTTCTAGCTTAATTCAACTATACCCAAGGGACTTATTCTGTAGGATTTAAATCCTTTGAGATTTGTTCAAACAATTTTTATGGCCCAGAATAAGTTTAAGTAAATATTTAAAGGTACATTGGATAAGAATGTGTATTCTGTAGTTGTTGGGGGCAGCGTTTTATACAACCTACCCATTATATAAATATAAATTACACATTTACATATTTTGTCAAATTTGTTAACTTTGCTGTTAAAATCTTCTGTACTTTCATTGTTTTTTGCCTACTTCTTTAATAAGATACAGAGAAGCAGTTAAAACCCACTCACTCTGGTTGTGTTTCAATTTGTATTGTCTGTTTCTCCTATTGTTTCTGTCCATTCTTCTTTATATATTTGGAATCTCTGTTATTTGGTGCAGAAAATGTCAGGCTCACTATACACTATTTCCTTTCTCTCCAGGATCTTTGCCCCTTGAAGGCCTGGCTATCTTGGGTTTTTATCAGATATCTTCAAGCAGTTAACACTTTCTGGTTGGTTTATTAGTTTATAGAAATGCAGCAGTTACAGACTGAATGTGTCTCCCCAAAATTCATAGCTGAAGTCCTAATCCCCAATATGATGGTATTTGGTGCCTTTTAGAAGTATTTAGGTTTGGATTAGGTCTTCAGAGTGGGCCCCTCATGATGGGATTAGTGCCCTTTTAAGAAGAAGACAGAGAGATGTGCTCTCCACACAAACACATCAAGGAAAGGCTGCATGAGCACACAGCAAGGAGGTGGCTGTCTGCTAGCCAAAGCAGGCTCTCACCAGGAACTGAATCTGCCACCATCTTGATCTCAGACTTCCCAGCCGCCAGAACTGCAAGAAATAAATGTCTATCATTTAAGACCTCTACGGTATTTTGTTACTGCAGCCCACGTTGCCTAAGACATTAATTTCCTAAACTGATCATACATCGAGCCACCTTGCTAGACTCAGTTCCTTTACCATGAGGTAGGACAACATCTTAGGTACAATTTGATCATCTAGAATTTCCTGGGGGTCAGGCTGTGTGTGGGACTTGACTTGTAATTGTTGGTTTCTTTGCCTTCCTCACTCTGCTTTCTCCCCCACCTCCCTCACTGTTTTCTCCTGGTAGGTATCCCCTAATAAACCACTGGCACCTTATCATTGCCCAGGGCGTGCTTCTGGGAGAATCCACCTAACACAAAACGTGATTACCTAACTCATGGTTTTCTCTGACCCCAAAGAAATGAAGATCTACAAACTGCCTAAGGTTCATGTGAAATCCTCCTACCCGGCACTCTGAAAAGTATTAGATATACACAAAGAAAGGTATGTTATGTATTAATGATAGTTTTAAATTTTATGAATGTATTTTAATTGACCAAATTTGAGCCATTGTATCAATTTCAGTAGGGATCATATCTGTAACTTGAATTCCTAGATTTTACGGCAATTTAAGACATTTCCTAAGCCAGGAGCATGCTGTGTCAATCTGCCTTGACGTACCCTACTTACTTTCTTATTGAAGGGCCTTCAATTTTACTCACTCACATGCTTTGAAAAAATCTCCATTATTAGAGTAAGTTGGAAAGAAAAGATATCACCTATAGAGTAGTACAAATAAAAAGAGCGTATTGTCATAGAGTTTAGAGATCCTGGAATTCAACCCCATACTTCTATAGGAAAGGAGAAAAAGAGATAATTTCATTTCCCTAAGGCGACTCACAGTTTAGTATTATGATCTAGTTTTTGTGTTGCCAAAACCAGATTTTTTATCACTATAAATTGCTTAGGATTGGCTACTTGGCACATTCACTCAGATTACATTATCAGATTAATTTAGAGCTGAAGGAAGTGTGCTACAGGGAAGACAAAGACGATAAAGAGAAGATAGAGGGAAGAACAGGACTCTGGCAGGAGAAATGAGAAGAGAATGGAACATACCCTTAAGGAAGGAGCCCAGAAGGGAGGGCAACATCCAAAGTAAAGAGAGAGCCAAACAGCCAGGTGGACAATCACCTCTAGTGTTAAGTCAAGTGAATCAAAGAAGAGTGGAAGTGATTCCATATTAATCACAGGAATGGCAGCAAACTCTCCTCTGCTTTAATGAATACAGGATATAGGTATATGGAGAAATAAGATGTAAATCTTCACTCATTTTTATTCCACCTTCTCAAGGCCAGCATACAAAATATAATCTATAAGCACAGGTGACACACCACGGACCATAAACTTGATGTAGAACTTCATTTTCCAAACCTTTATCAAAATGTTAATCTCTTTGGAAGTTCTTTTTTAACTTCATAAACCAATTTCCAATTGCTAAAAAAGTAAAATATTTTAAGTAAAATCATCAGATCCCCCTAGTTCACAGGCTTTGACTAAGGATATAGGAGAACATTTTATCTTTACTTCAAGCTAATAATGAACATATAAGATATAACTATAATTCCTGTTTTGCTTTAAAATTAATCAGGAAGAAATCAACTCTTCCTACCAGAGTTATATGGAAGACCAAATTTCCCTTTGTAATGTATGCATTTGGTCCTGTGAGGTTTGCTAAACTGCAGTTAATGAGCAGGACACACACTGAAACTGTTTAACATTCTCTTGGGACTGTGCTTTTCTTGTGGTCACCAGAGCCAAGATCATTTTCAATAAAGCCAATACCATTTCAGCATCATCCCTATTCTTCCAATAGAAAATAAGGAAATTAAAGGGGCGTCTGGGTGGCGCAGTTGGTTAAGCATCCGACTTTTGGTTTCGGCTCAGGTTGTGATCTCAGGGTCGTGGGATGGAGCCCCGCTTGGAACCCTCTTCAGGCTCTGCCCTCAGCCCCAAGTCTGCTTAGGATGCTCTCACCCTCTCCCTCTGCCCCTTTCCCCTGCACAAGCATGCACATGCTTTCTCAAATAAATAAATAAATCTTAAAATAAAAAGGAAAGAAAATTAGGAAATTAGTGCACAGTGGTTACATTTTTTTTCCATCCTTGAATGAGTAAGAGGTAGCAGTGATTTAAACCCAAGAATGGTGAATTGGTCTCACATACGTCTAACACTGAAGTGTCTGCTTTTCACCTACAATTTTATGATCCACTGGAGAGAGAGTATGAGCGTAGGTTAGCTAAGGTTCAAGTGTGCTGGGGAGGCTTGTGTTCTGTGACTACAGGGGTAACTCTCAGGGATCTGACTATTCAGGGACTTAGTTGGGTTTAAATGTTCTCATCTCACTGGTAAGAACTGTGTATCTCCTAATCCCGGAGATAAGTTAGGGCAGGAGACAGAAGAATCAGGCAGAGCTGCACGCACAGCCCGAATCAACATGGAGGTGTATGCCCCTTGCAATTTTGATAATTATTCAGGTGCCAAGGGCTTACTCAGGCACATCAGATTCTGGGTGTAATGGGGAATCAGGTGATATAGAAGCAAATAAACTGCTGGCATCTTTTGTTCTCTAACACGTACGAGAAAAGGCCATCCCTAACGCACCCAATCCATGTTCTTCTCAGTCAGGAAGCTTGCCCACCCCATCTCTGGTCCTGGGGACATCTCAGGCACACTCCGGACCCACACCAACAACAGTGCCAACGAGGCTCCCCTTTCCTTAGGCTTGAGTTTTTCCAGTGCTGTGCAAAATTCATCTCTTACTCTTTTCCTCATAAAGTATTGGTTATTAAGTGCATTAATGTTATCATTTTTTAAATGTGATAATTATAAAAGATTTTATGCAATATGTTTAACCGCAAGAAACATTCACCTCATCTGTCCTCTTCAGCACTGACATGCATCATGCATACCTTGGGGATTTAGCTTTTGGGTTTTAATTTAGGCATAATAGTTGTATGTGAACAAGTACAATGATTTAGGGCAGTAAAAATCACCAAATAACTCTGTATAGAATATCATAATTATTCTCATTAGAAGTACATCCGAAAATGGGAGTTCTCTGTCAATTAACCAAATATGCTAATTTCTCTACAGACAGATGCTTGACAAATTCTATAGGCATGGGGAAAACATTGCTCCACAAGCATTTAGAGTAGAAGGGTTTAGCTGCAGTCAAAAAAACTGACAGCGGGAAAATAGAGACAAACATTCAACTTTCTAGCAAAATAGGATATATTGATTTTACAGAATAGATGAGAGAAAACTTGCAGTATTTTTCAGTTATGGAAGCAATCTGCTATATAAATAAACACATGTACATATATATGTTTGCACTCATACATATAAGTATTTTATTTTTGCGGTGCATAATAACTTTATTTACTGTTTTATTATTTTACATGTACACACAAGTATATCAGTTTGCAATAAACCATTTCCTAGGTTTCCTGAGTACATGAAAATAAAAATTGTCATTTGGACTACACTGCAGCATAAAGAATAGTTCTACTTATGTGGCTTCCTTATATTCTGTCCTAAGAACACACCTGGACTATCAAATGGTGCACTAGAGCCTGTATGAACTTGACATTGACAACAGTAACATTAGTTGCCCATCATAATTCAAACTACACTGAAACTGCAACAATATGGTATTACATAAGAGCAGAGAGAGGCTGAATTCCATTACGTAGCCAGTATTAGCAGTGATGGGTTTTTGTTTGTCTGTGTTGTTTACCGTTACATCTGGATTATACTTCTCTGAGCTATGAAATCTTTCAGTTTCAAATTGAGAGGCATCTTCCCCATACAAACAAGTATGGAAAAGAAGTCATTTACTCGACGGCACTTGTACGAGCTTCCCAGGGCTGCTATCACTGAATATCACTAACTGGGCAGCTTAAAACAACAGAATTTATTCTCTCACAGTTTTGGAGGCTGGAAGTCCAAAATCACGGTGTCGGCAGGTCCATGCTCCTCCCTCTGGAGCTTTAGAGAAGACTCCTTCCCTGCCTCCTCCTAGCCTCTGGCAGTTGATAGCAATACAAACATTTCTTGGTTTGTAGCCATAGCGTTCCAATTTCTGCTTCCATTTCTACATCTTCCATTTCCACATGGCCTTCTTCTCTTGGTTTCTTCTGTCTCTGTGTGTCTCCAAATCTCATTCTCTTTAGAAGGCCTGATGTGGAGCTCACTGGCCCTAAGCCAGTATGACCTAATCCCATGTGACCTTAACTTGATCATACTGCAGAGACCATATGTCCAAATACAGCCACATTCATAGGTATTAGGGCAAGAACTTGAATACATCCTTTTGGGGGACACACACAACTCAACCCACAATAGCACTCCAGTGGTAAAATTAAATTAATATACCTTCAAAAAATGTTCATTTTTCTTCCTCCCTCCTGGTAGACTCATTACGTTCAATAGTATCTTTTCCTGGTCTCCTTCTCCCACCACGGGAATAATGGGGCCTCCTTATTTTTACAGTTAACCATGGCATTTACCTCACAGATGGAGAACAGCAGCTGGGTGAGCTTGATTCTTTGTTTCCTGTTTGTCTGTTCTTTGGATCTAAGTTTTCTAGATTCCATAGGGAAGAGGTCACTCTATCTGTGTTTCTGGGATGCTTTGACCTTTATTTGTTGATTTGGTTTATTTATACATGACCTCCTGACTTAACTAAACACCCTTCCATAGCCTGATCTAAATATACGACAAGGAGGGGAACCTGGGTGGCTCAGTCTGCCTTTGGCTCGGGTCATGATCACAGGGTCCTGGGATCGAGTCCCGCATCAGGCTCCCTGATGAGCAGGGAGCCCACTTGAGCAGGAAGCCCGCTTCTCTCTCTCCCTGTCTCCCACTCATGCTCTCTCTCGCTCTCTCTCTCTCTCAAATAAATAAAACCTTTAAAAATAAATAAATAAATAAACTACAAGAAATGTTGATAGTAGAAATGATATATAGCCTTTAATAAATCACTCAAAATCTGACATTCCTTTGTAAACACTTGACGTAATTAAGAGGAAAGAAAAAAGAAAAACTAAATAAAAAAGAAAAAACGTAATCAAGTAGGTTGACAACCAGCAAAAGATAATTAAAATGATCCTGTTTTGTTTCTCCATTTCATTAACATGCAAATGAGATTCATGAAGTTTGATATTGTGGTTCACCAAGAGCCATAGAAACGAATTAAGAATGAAAATGAGTCTCACTGATGGAGACTTCTGATGAGTCTATAAATTAATGTAAAATATGATTCGATCCAATTAATAACATATATATTTTGTGTGATTTATTGCATCTTAACAAATGAAATAAATAGTTGAATTAAATTTTGTATCCTTCCATGGGCCAAATCTTAGGAAAGCTCTTACTACTCAAATAGAGCCGTGGTAAATGTAAAACCCTGCCCTACTTTGAAAAGGAATGTAGTAAGATGGAGACCTCACTGTAAGATCAGTGTTGTGATGTCAGCATTCCTGCTGGGAGAACCATGCGGACAAGAGCTGGACTGGTCTCCAGAGGGGTTAGGAGAGCTCACTTGCCTATGGTCAGTCAAGAATTCAGAACTGCAAATAGGGAGAGAGAGTCCAGTGTGACCATTAACCCTCACTACAAGGCAAATAAAAGTCAGACAAGCTGTGTCTACACAAATGTATTCAAGGCTCCTCCAATTCCCTATTTGATACAAGGATCTCCGTGCTTGCTCTCCTCATGCCTTCACACCCACAGACACACATAAGTGATTGTCTCAAATAAGAGGAGCTATCATTTTAAAATAAACTTAAATTTTAAGTCATGCTAAAGTGTTAGATATTTATCATGTGTACCAGATGGCAAAATACAGACAGACACACACACGTATGATCTATTTGTTACGTCCAATGTTCATCGTGCTCAGGCATTACAACAGTACCGAGGATAACATCAAGGAGAAAAATGAAAAGAAGTGGCTGACATATGGCATGCGAGAAGGGGATAATAAATGAGCAAATCACGGTTTCAATAATATATGATGTCGGTGTCTATTTTTTCATGGTTGCTAAAAATGTTTTCTGTGTTAGGATTGCCAAGCCTCTTTCCATAGAATGTTAAGTGCAGATGGCTTTTGCCTTAGTGTATTATGGAAAGGGGCCACGATGATGCTGTCTGTAAGTGCACAGAGTTTTGAAATTCTCTCTTACTTCAATAGCAAGTTGCCTTTTAATTATCTGCACTTTCCTTTAAACATATTCAAGCAATCAAACACAACCTACCTAAGAGATTGTCAACAATACGAACTGAGTATTCCTAAAGGAGCATGAAACTTATTAAGTTCCCTTTCCTCCACAGGAGAGAAAATCATGTCACCTACATTGAGAATTAAACAAACTGAGGGATTCTTATTTTTAAATAACTAGCATCTTTGAAAATTACTTCTCCTTGCAAGCTTCCTATTTAATTTGAAATAGAGAGTCAATTAAATTTTCATGGCTACTGTATACATCATGATTGTATATTGTTGTAGAAAGGTTTATTTTATAAGAGATATATAAAGCTCTCCATACTGAAGGAATTCAGTTCCTTGGGTGCTGAAATGATGATACAGGATTTTAAAATAGGATGTGACCCTTTGCCATCCCAGAACCAGTCCTACAGGTCTTATACTTCCCATGAGTTCCAGCCATTTGCTGATTGCGACATGTACTTCCTTTCACAATATATCACTTATAATGATTTTATTACAAGAGAATGGAAAATTAATGAGATTCATCATGAGCCAATCAGAAGGAAAAAAGCAGACTTACCATCTCTTCGATTTAGCCTTGCAAATCCGGCACCATGACTGCTAGAAAGTTCAGATGAACTGCTGAATGATGCCTGAGACAAGGTAGACACCAGAGGCTCATCACAATCATCTGCCAAAAGGGAAAATCCACATTCAGGTTAGTACAGTGCTGACAGCTTTCTTGGAACCAAGAGGTCAAATAAACAAACAAAACAAAAAATACCAGGATCTCTAACAATATGCCCACTGCTTATATGCAATTTTCTATTAGAGGTCTAATAAGTTCAGTAAGAAAAGAAAAAGAATTTAAAGACAAGAGACTATGAAAATAGGGAAGAAAATTTTCACAGAAATTATAAAATAATGTGTCTTGAGGTAGAAAAAAGGTTTCCCTAAGCAAGAAACAAAAATATGTAATCAGTATACTGAATTTATAAATAAATGTATATAAAGAAAGGTTTATAAATTAAACTATATTAAAATTAAGAAATTATGGTTGCCAAAAGACACGTAAAGAGAAACATCACCTGTGGAAAGTATGTGCAAAACAGCATATGATTAGTATTCCAAATTAAGGAAACTAAAATAAAATAAAGAAAAACAGGGGCACCTGGGTGGCTCAGTTGGTTGAGCGTCCAAGTCTTGGTTTCAGCTCAGGTCATGATCTCATGGGTCGTGAGATCAAGCCCTGGGTCAGGCTCCACACTCAGGGGGGACTATGCTTGAAGATTCTTTCCCTCTGCCCCACCCCCAACTCACACGCACTCACTTTCTCCTCTAAAATAAATAAATCTTTTTTAAAAATTAAGGAAAATAAAAACTACCTTTATTTTTTTTTAAGATTTTTTATTTATTTTTTGACAGAGACACAGCGAGAGAGGGAACACAAGCAGGGGGAGTGGGAGAGGGAGAAGCAGGCTTCCCACCGAGCAGGGAGCCCGATGCAGGGCTTGATCCCAGGACCCTGGGATCATGACCTGAGCCGAAGGCAGACACTTAATGACTGAGCTACCCAGGTGCCCCTAAAAACTACCTTTAAATCAGTTAAAAAACACACTTGGAAAAATAGCACAAGGGAGGACCAGAGAGCTCACAGAACAGAACCTATACAAACTGATGCTCTAACTCATCAGTAAAAAGAAGTGTAAATCAAGACTACAACTGGATACTATTTTACAGACAGTATAGTCGCAAGATTTTAGAATTCTTACAACACCAGATCATCCACAGAATGTGGGCCAAGAGAAGCTCCAACAAGGGGCCAGTGGGAGTGTAAATTTGAGCACCTACTTTAAAAACCAATTTGTCATTGGCTTGTGCATTTTTCCGTACCCTGACATTCCCCAATTCCACTGATACATATGTCATCTTGGGCAGAGTATCCCTAGGATAAACCACCAGTCTCAAGGAGTTTGCCTTTCTAACCCAAGGATGTGGTACAAATACTAGCATTTTCTCTGTCACATGAAAAGAGAAAAGTTGGGAAACACTGACCTAGAGAAACTCTTTCATTTGTGTACCAGGAGACGTGCAGTTTCCAGCAACACTGCTCATAATAGGAAAGAATCGTTCAAAACTCAAACATCCAATGACCAAAGAACAGATCAATATCGTAGTACTCTTCACAATGGAATAATATACAGCAGTACAAAGGAAATACACCAATGCACACCAAAGATAATGGTTGGATCTTAGACACAAAATTTTTAGTGAAAAAAAAATCAAACTATAGAAGACCATATAATTAATTCATATTTGATAGTTCTGAGTATCTTAAAAATAAGCAAAGCTGGAGGAGGAGCAAGATGGTGGAGGTGTAGGAGACCGAAATTTTGTCTGGTCCCAGGAATTCAGCTAGATAGGGATCAAACCATTCTGAACACCTACGAAAACTCAACAGGAGATCGAAGAAAAGAATAGCAGCAACTCTCTGAACTGAAAAGCGACCACTTTCTGGAAGGTAGGATGTGCGGAGAAGTGAATCCGAGGCGATATTCGAGAAGATAGATGGCAGGGGAGGGGGCCTCCCTCAGCCGCTACTGGCAAGTGATAGAGCAGCGGAGCAAAAAATCGGAACTTTTAGAAGTCTGCTCCGCTGAGGGACGTCGCTCCAGTGGCTAAGTGGGGGGTGGAACCCTCGCTGGGACAGTGCGGTCTCAGGACACTTGGGGTCACAGGAAGACCGGGGGTGCCTGAGTGTGGCGGAGCTCCCAGGTATTGGAGCGGGGAAGCCGGCTGCAGAGACGGAGCCCAGGCGTGGGCTCTCAGCTCGGGGTTGCCATAAACCGTGGTCCGTGGCACAGTCGGGCCACTGCTCCTCCAGCAGGGACCCAACAAGCAGCAGATCCGGGGAGACTCCCTTCCTGCCCCGGGAGGAGCGGTGCGGGAGCCCACCGCAGGGATCTGCTGCGTTTGGAGACTCCACACGGGGTTGGGTGCCAGAGATAGAAACGCTTGGTCACAGGCCGGGTGAGCACAGAGTGCGGCCGGAGACCGGGGAGATAGGAGTGACTGACTGCTTTTCTCTGGGGGCGCACTGAGGAGTGGGGCCTCGAATTCTCGGCTCCTCCGGGGCGGAGACTGGGAGGCCGCCATTTTCACTCTCGTCCTCCAAAGCTCTACCGAAAGCTTGCAGGGAACAAAAGCTCCCAAGAGCAAACCCGAGCAGATTACTTAGCCCAGACCAGCAAGGGCAGGGCAATTCCACCTCCGGCAAAGATATTTGGGAACCACGGCAAGAGGCCCCTCCCCCAGAAGATCAGCAAGAACCGCCAGTCAAGACCAAGTTTACCGATCAATGAGAACGGCAGAACTCCAGCGCTAGGGGAATACTGCACATAGAATTCATGGCTTTTTTACCATGATTCTTTAGTCTTTCAAAGTTAATTTTTTTAATTTTCTTTTTTTTTTTTAATTTTTCTTTTTCCGTTTTTCAACCAACATCTTATCAATCCTTTTTTTAAAAATCTTTATTATTTTTCATTTTTAGAGTCATATTGTATCCCTCCATAGTAGTTAACCTTATTTTTGGTGTACATATATATATATATATATATATGTTATTCTCTCTTTAAAATTTAAAATTTTACGATACAGTTTCTTCTAACAGACCAAAATATACCCTAAATCTCTAGTGTATGGCTTTGTTCTAGTCTCCTGCCTGATCACATTCTCTCCTTTTTTTAATTCCTCTTCTTTCTTTTTTCAAGCAACTTCTTATCTTATCAATTCCTTTTATAAAATCTTTTATAATTTTCATCCTTACAGTCATATTCCATCCCTTCATTGTATTTACCCTTATTTTTGTACATACGTAAGTTTTTCATTCTTTAAAATTTTGGGAGGCACTTTCTTCTAACAGACCAAAATACGCCCAAAATCTAGTATGTGCCACTGATCTATGCACCAGCCTCATCATATTCGATCATATTCTGTTTTTTTTAATCTTTTTCTTTTTTTTTTCTTTTTTCTATATTTCCCTTTCTTTTCCCCATTTCATGTCTCTTCTGATTTGTTTAGTGTATATTTTTCTGGGGTTCTTGTTACCCTGTTAGCATTTTGTTCTCTCATTCATCTATTCTCCTCTGGACAAAATGACAAGACAGAAAAAAATCACCTCAAAAAAAAGAACAAGAGGCAGTACTGATGGCCAGGGACCTAATCAATACAGACATTAGTAAGATGTCAGAACTACAGTTCAGAATGACGATTTTAAACATACTAGCTGGGCTTGAAAAAAGCAAGGAAGATTTAGAGAAACCCCTTCTGGAGAAATAAAAGAACTAAAAATCTAACCAAGTCGAAATCAAAAAGGCTATTAATGAGGTGCAATCATAAATGGAGGCTCTAAGTGCTAGGATAAATGAGGTAGAAGAGAAAATTAGTGATATAGAAGACCAAATGATGGAAAATAAAGAAGCGGAGAAAAAGAGAGATAAACAACTACTGGATCATGAGGGTAGAATTCTAGAGATAAGTGATATCATAAGACAAAACAATATTAGAATAATTGGGATCCCAGAAGAAGAAGAAAGAGAGAGAGGGGCAGAAGGTATCCTGGAGCAAATTATAGCAGAGAACTTCCATAATTTGGGGAAGGAAACAGGCATCAAAATCCAGGAGGCACAGAGAACCCCTCTCAATTTCAATAAAAATACGTCAACACCCCAACATCTAATAGTAAAACTTACGAGTCTCAGAGACAAAGAGAAAATCCTGAAGCAGCTTGGGACAAGAGATATGTAACCTACAATGGTAGAAACATTAGATTGGCAACAGACCTATCCACAGAGACCTGGCAGGCCAGAAAGGACTGGCATATATTCAGAGCACTAAATGAGAAAAATATGCAGCCAAGAATACTATATCCAGCTAGGCTGTCATTGAAGTTAGAAAGAGAGATAAAAAGCTTCCAGGACAAACAAAAACTAAAGGAATTTGCAAACACAAAACCAGCCCTACAAGAAATATTGAAAGGGGTCCTCTAAGCAAAGAGAGAGCCTAAAAGCAACATAGACCAGAAAGGAACACAGACAATATACAGTCACAGTCACCTTACAGGCAATACAATGGCACTAAATTCATATCTTTCAATAGTTACCCTAAATGTAAATGGGCTAAATGTCCCAATCAAAAGACACAGGCTATCAGATTGGATAAAAAAACAAGACCCATCGATATGCTGTCTGCAAGAGACTCATTTTAGACCCAAAGACACCCCAGATTGAAAGTGAAAAGGTGGAAAAATATTTACCATGCTAATGGACACCAGAAGAAAGCTAGGGTGGCAGTCCTTATATCAGACAAATTAGATTTTAAACCAAAGACTATAATCAGAGATGAGGAAGGACACTATATCCTACTTAAAGGGTCTATCCAACAAGAAGATCTAACAATTGTAAATATCTATGCCCCTAACATGGGAGCAGCCAATTATATAAGGCAATTAATGACAAAAGCAAACAAACACATCGACAACAATACAATTATAGTGGGGGACTTTAACATCCCCCTCACTGAAATGGATGGACAGATCATCTAAGCAAAAGATCAACAAGGAAATAAAGGCTTTAAATGACACACTGGACCAGATGGACTTCACAGATATATTCAGAACATTCCATCCCAAAGCAACAGAATACACAGTCTTCTCCAGTGCCCATGGAACATTCTCCAGAATAGATCACATCCTAGGTCACAAATCAGGTCTCAACCGGTACCAAAAGATTGGGATCATTCCCTGCCTATTTTCAGACCACAGTGCTTTGAAACTAGAACTCAATCACAAGAGGAAAGTCGGAAAGAACTCAAATACATGGAGGCTAAAGAGCATCCTACTAAAGAATGAATGCGTCAACCAGGAAATTAAAGAAGAATTTTAAAAAATTCATGAAAACCAATGAAAATGAAAACGCAACTGTTCAAAATCTTTGGGATGCAACAAAGGCAGTCCTAAGAGGAAAGTATATAGCAATACAAGCCTTTCTCAAGAAACAAGAAAGGTCTCGGGCGCCTGGGTGGCTCAGATGGTTAAGCGTCTGCCTTCGGCTCAGGTCATGATCCCAGGGTCCTGGGATCGAGTCCCGCATCGGGCTCCCTGCTTAGCGGGAAGCCTGCTTCTCCCTCTGCTTCTCTCTCTCTCTCTCTCTGTGTCTCTCATGAATAAATAAATAAAATCTTAAAAAAAAAAAAAAAAAAAGAAACAAGAAAGGTCTCAAATACACAACCTAACCCTACACCTAAAGGAGCTGGAGAAAGAACAGCAAATAAAGCCTAAACCCAGCAGGAGAAGAGAAATAATAAAGATCAGAGCAGAAATCAATGAAATAGAAACCAAAAGAACAATAGATCAGATCAACGAAACGAGGAGCTGGTTCTTTGAAAGAATTAACAAGATTGATAAACCCCTGGCCAGACTTATCAAAAAGAAAAGAGAAATGACCCAAATAAATAAAATCATGAATGAAAGAGGAGAGATCACAACCAACACCAAAGAAATACAAACAATTATGAGAACATATTATGAACAACTATATGCCAGCAAATTAGATAACCTGGAAGAAATGGATGCATTCCTAGAGATGTATCAACTACCAAAACTGAACCAGGAAGAAACAGAAAACCTGAACAGACCCAAAACCACTAAGGAAATTGAAGCAGTCATCAAAAATCTCCCAACAAACAAAAGCCCAGGGCCAGATGGCTTCCCAGGGGAATTCTACCAAACATTTCAAGAAGAATTAATACCTATGCTTCTCAAACTGTTCCAAAAAATAGAAATGGAAGGAAAACTTGCAAACTCGTTTTATGAGGCCACCATTACCTTGATCCCCAAACCAAAGACCCCATCAAAAAGGCAAATTACAGACCAATATCCTTGATGAACATGGATGCAAAAATTCTCACCAAAATACTAGCCAATAGGATCCAACAGTACATTAAAAGGATTATTCACCATGACCAAGTGGGATTTATCCCTGGGCTGCAAGGTTGGTTCAACATCTGCAAATCAATCAATGTGATACAATACATTAACAAAAGAAAGAACAGGAATCATATGATCCTCTCAACAGATGCAGAAAAAGCTTTTGACAAAGTACAGCATCCTTTCTTGATTAAAACTCTTCACAGTGTAGGGATAGAGCGTACATACCTCAATATCATAAAAGCCATCTATGAAAAACCCACAGGGAATATCATTCTCAATGGGCAAAAACTAAGAGCTTTCCCCCTAAGGTCAGGAACATGGCAGGGATGTCCACTATCACCACTGCTATTCAACATAGTATTAGAAGTCCTAGCCTCAGCAATCAGACAACAAAAGAAATAAAAGGCATCCAAATCGGCAAAGAAGAAGTGAAACTCTCACTGTTTGCAGATGATACTTTATGCGGAAAACCCAAAAGACTCCACCCCAAAACTGCTAGAACTCATACAGGAATTCAGTAAAGTGGCAGGATATAAAATCAATGCACAGAAATCAGTGGCATTCTAAGATGTCCATCGACAGATGAATGGATAAAGAAGATGTGCTATATATATACAATGGAATATTATGCAGCCATCAAAAGGAATGAGATCTTGCCATTTGCAACGACGTGGATGGAACTGGAGGGTGTTATGCTGAGTGAAATAAGTCAATCAGAGAAAGACATGTATCATATGACCTCACTGATACGAGGAATTCTTAATCTCAGAAAACAAACTGAGGGTTGCTGGGGTGGGGGGGTGGGAGGGATGGGGTGGCTGGTGATAGACATTGGGGAGGGTATGTGCTATCATGAGCACTGTGAATTGTGCAAGACTGTTGAATCACAGATCTGCACCTCTGAAACAACTAATGCAATATATGTTAAGAAAAAAAAAAGAAGAAGATGATACCAGGAGGGGAAGAATGAAGGGGGGAAATCGGAGGGAGAGACGAACCATGAGAGATGATGGACTCCGAAAAACAAACTGAGTGTTCTAGAGGGGAGGGGGGTGGGAGGATGGGTTAGCCTGGTGATGGGTATTAAATAGGGCACGTTCTGCATGGAGCACTGGGTGTTATACACAAACAATGAATCATGGAACACTACATCAAAAACTAATGATGTATTGTATGGTGATTAACATAACAATAAAAAATTTTAAAAAAATTTGTGGCATTCCTATACACCAACAAGACAGAAGAAAGACAAATTAAGGAGTCAATCCCATTTACAATTGCACCCAAAACCATAAGATACCTAGGAATAAATCTAACCAAAGACACAAAGGATCTGTACTCAGAAAACTATAAAATACTCAGGAAAGAAACTGGGGAAGACACAAAGGAATGGAAAAACGTTCCATGCTCATGATTGGAAGAACAAATGTTGTGAAGATGTCAATGCTACCTAGAGCAATCTACACATTCAATGCAATCCCCATCAAAATACCATCAACTTTTTTCAAAGAAATAGAGCAAATAATCCTAAAATTTGTATGGAACCAGAAAAGACCCCAAATAGCCAGAGGAATGTTGAAAAAGAAAAGGAAAGCTGGTGGCATCACAATTCTGTACTTCAAGCCCTATTACAAAGCTGTAATTATCAAGACAGTGTGGTACCAGCACAAAAACAGGCACATAGATCAATGGAAGAGAATACAGAGTCCAGAAATGAGCCCTCAACTCTATGGCCAACTAATCTTCGACAAAGCAGGAAAGAATGTCCAATGGAGAAAAGACAGTCTCTTCAACAAATGGTGTTGGGAAAATTGGACAGCCACATGCAGAAGAACGAAACTGGACCATTTCCTTACACCACACACAAAAATAGACCCAAAATGGTTGAAAGACCTAAATGTGAGACAGGAGTCCATCCAAATCCTAGAGGAGAACACAGGCAGCAACCTCTTCGACCTCAGCCGCAGCAACTTCTTCCTAGAAACATCACCAAAGGTAAGGGAAGTAAGGGCAAAAATGAACTACTGGGACTTCATCAAGATAAAAAGCTTTTGCACAGCAAAAGAAACAGTCAACAAAACCAAAAGACAACCGACAGAATGGGAGAAGATATTTGCAAATGGCATATTAGATAAAGGGCTAGTATCCAAAATCTATAAAGAACTTCTTAAACTCAACACCCAAAGAACCAATGATCCAATCAAGAAATGGGCAGAAGACATGAACAGACATTTTTCCAAAGAAGACATCCAAATGGCCAACAGACACATGAAAAAGTGCTCAACATCGCTCGGCATCAGGGAAATCCAAATCAAAACCTCAATGAGATACCACCTCACACCAGTCAGAATGGCTAAAATTAACAACTCAGGAAACAACAGATGTTGGCGGGGATGTGGAGAAAGGGGAACCCTCCTACACTGTTGGTGGGATTGCAAGCTGGTGCAACCACTCTGGAAAACAGTATGGAGGTTCCTCAAAAAGTTGCAAATAGAGCTACCGTATGACCCAGCAATTACACTACGCGGTATTTACCCCAAAGATATAAATGTAGGGATCCGAAGGGGTATGTGCACCCCGATGTTTATAGCAGCAATGTCCACAATAGCCAAACTATGGAAAGAGCCAAGATGTCCATCGACAGATGAATGGATAAAGAAGATGTGGTATATATATACAATGGAATATTATGCAGCCATCAAAAGGAATGAAATCTTGCCATTTGCAACAACGTGGATGGAACTAGAAGGTGTTATGCTGAGCGAAATAAGTCAATCAGAGAAAGACATGTGTCATATGACCTCACTGATAGGAGGAATTCTTAATCTCAGGAAACAAACTGAGGGTTGCTCGAGTGGTGGGGAGTGGGAGGGATGGGGTGGCTGGGTGATAGACATTGGGGAGGATATGTGCTATGGTGAGTGCTGTGAATTGTGGAAGACTGTTGAATCACAGACCTGTACCTCTGAAACAAATAATACATTATATGTTAAAAAAAAAAAAAAAGAAGAAGATAGCAGGAAGGGAAAAATGAAGGGGAGGAGATCGGAGGGGGATACGAACCATGAGAGACTATGGACTCTGAGAAACAAACTGAGGGTTCTAGAGGGGTGGGGGTGGAGGGATGGGTTAGCCTGGTGATGGGTATTAAAGAGGGCACGTACTGCATGGAGCACTGGGTGTTATACGCAAACAATGAATCATGGAACACTACATCAAAAACTAATGATGTAATGTATGGTGATTAACATAACATAATAAAATAAAATAAAAATTTAATGCTTAAAAACAAAATTTAAAAAAATAAGCAAAGCTAAGCAATGTGTTGTTTAGCAATAAATGTGATTTTTAAAAAACTTAAAGAAATGAAAAGCATAAAATTCAGGATACTAGTTACTTCTGGAGGAAGGCAATGTGTATATAGTGTGTATACATACATGTATGTATATATCAACATGCACATAAGGATATATATGAAAGTATACACCTGTCTATCATCTATCCTTTTATGTTATCACATATAAAATTAAAAATAAGGCACAAAGAGAGAGGGAAAGTATAAAAATCTCATGGTGACCATGATATCCATATATGCTATTTTATTCAGCTAGTTCTTCATTCCATGCAATCTTTTATATTTGTCTTTTTTTTTTTAAGATTTTATTTATTTATTTGACAGAGAGAGACACAGCGAGAGAAGGAACACAAGCAGAGGGAGTGGGAGAGGGAGATGCAGGCTCTCCACTGAGCAGAGAGTCCAATGCGGGCTCAATCCCAGGACCCTAGCATCATGACCTGAGCCGAAGGCAGACGTTTAACAACTGAGCCACCCAGGCACCCCATTTGTCTTTTATTTTATACAATTAAGTCGTTGCCATTTTTTACTCTAATCAGAAAAATATTTCTCTCATATTTAGGATTCAACATAATTGATCATTAAAAATCATGCAGGGTTATTGTCCCAATTTTTTAATTAACAATAAGCAATTTAAAGATTTTTTTTTTTAATTTATTTATTTGACAGAGAGATAGCACAAGTAGGCAGAGCGGCAGGCAGAGGGAAAGGGAGAAGCAGGCTCTCTGCTGAGCAGGGAGCCCGATGCGGGGCTCAATCCCAGGACCCTGGGATCATGACCTGAGCTGAAGGTAGCCGCTTAACCGACTGAGCCACCCAGGCGCCCCTACAATAAGCAATTTAATTTAAATTAAATAAATCTAGGAATTATCTAGATTCACCTGAAATTTTATGAAGCTTATTCTGCCTGAAGTTTTTTTTTTAAAGTCATTAGTAGTTTCATTGTTTAAGTATTCAAACTACAATATTTTTTGCATTTGAAATGTGTTTTTCTTTAAAGCTAAACGTCTAAAGTATAAGAGACAAGTAAAAAATTTACCAATTTAACATTGGCATGCCTTTCAGAATTTTCCTGAGATAGCATTTTACTTTTTAAGACTATCTCATTTTCATTTAGAGTCCGCTTTTTCTTCCTGCACACCTTAAATTCTTTAGCTAACTCTTAAGACAGACTTGGTAACAGGCCCACAGTTCCTGCATGTCTATTGATTGGCTTACGTACTGACACTGCCGATCTGGTGGTAATTCAAGTATTAAGGAGTGCAGACATAAAGAGACACACAATCCATGGAGTGACGAAGGGATTTCTGATTATGCCGAACCATGAACAACTACCAAAATGCTTTAGTACACCGTGGAAAGGGCCATGTGTGCGTCTGCAGGTACAAAGAGTGCATTATCTCTATGGGGAGGAGGCATCTGTGGGTATGTGTTTACCAGAAGTACCGTCATTTTTGAATCATTATCAGTATTCAGGTGTAAGTGTGACCAAAAAAAAGGTGTTTAACTGCAATTCACAATCAATTATGCAGATTCAAATCGATGTTTCAGATGTAAAATGCCTCTCCAGTGCAATCACTCTTGAAGGCATATATTTACTGCTCATTTGTTTTTGCCATTATAAACTGAGAATCAATACTGTTCTATTTTTAGCTTAACGTGGGATTAAAATAAGAGAAGGGGTGTTTATTTCATTTATGGGGAAAAAGACAGGAGATATGAGAAATGGGTCAGGGAGCCTTCTGGTATTTGGTAAAGTTCCAGTTGTTGGTCTGGGTGGTGATTACATGACGTTATTAAGTTTTACCACGAGCATACACATTTCCCCATGATCTACTACTGTGTGTTTATTTAGCAATAAAATATTCTAACGTTATTCTTACATAAAACTAATAATATCAAACACACATTCAGTGAGTACTCTTGCTAAGAACTTACAACCATTTCACATAGTTATTAATCCTTACCACTCCCCTCTTTGAGATACCAATATTACTGTTATTTTACAGATAAGGTAACTGACATACAGACTTTGGTTAATTTGCTTGTCTCACTGTAGTGGAACCATGATGTTTAAAAAGTGAGCTGGGGTCTAGAATCCAGTATGGAAGAACACCATAACTACAATTACTATTTCTTTATGTTTGGAGTATAGGAATTTCATCAGATACCATAATGACATAAATAAACTGTCTCTCAAGAAGTTGTATACTCTTATTCCAGATGTGCCAAGCAATGTATTACCAAAAAACTATAAAACAATAAATAAACTATAAAACTACTGATCTTCAACAGTCTTGAACCAAGGGAGGGAGGTTTCAGACAGCAATAATGAGTCTGGGGTAAAAGGAATATTTCCCTCCAGACCTTAACAAAATGGAATTCTGGATTAAATATCAGTCTCCTGTGTATTTAATTCCAGAAAACAAGTTTTCTCTGACTGTACCAGTAAATGCAGTGAGATGCAGGTTCTAGACTTGCAAAGCTGAGAACCACAACTGGAGGTGATTTAACACCCCAGGGGACATTTAGCGACATCTGGAGACACTCTGGTCATCACAACTTGGGGAAATTCTAGAATCTAGTGGGTGGAAGCCAGGGATGCTGCTAAACATCCTATGGTGCACAGGGCAGCCCTCCACAACAAAGAATTATCCAATCCCAAATGTCAATAGTGCAGTAGCTGAGAAACCCTACCCTAGACTCTAGTAAAAGCAACCCAGTGAACTAGTCCTCTCTGAACTAATCTCTCACCTAGAACTCTCGGCTTCCTCAAATTCTCATGATTAATAATTTACTGCTTCTCAGAGAGCATATGATCATTGTTCAGAGTGCATAAATATATATTTAAGTAAGGAGTTTTCAAATCTGAAATAACATACTATTTCAGTTCTTATCTTTAAATAAAATACTATGTCAGATCATTACTATTCTGGTCCCTTCATCAGAGACATATACATATATGTACATTTACTATTATACACATAATAGTACGTATGTATTATAGTACACACATTATATTTGCATATGTACAAATGTGTACTTATATATGTAATATGTAAACTATATATGTATTAATATATAGACAATTATAATACATATACGTACATACATATACATATATTATAATGTATACACGTACATCCATAATGTGTATAAAAGCTGTATAAATGCTAAGTTGGCTATCAAACTGTACGTGAGAGCATTCACTTACTGTATGGTATCCTTATATAAATACATATGAATATATTTTATATGTGTAGATATTATATACATAAGTGTTAATAAAAATAACACATACATGTATACATATACATAAATATGAATTCATACAAACTAGAACTATACATTAGTTTATACATCATATGTACATATAAATGTATAAATATATGCATTTATATGTGTAAATATTTTGTAGATTTACATGTTATATATACATTAGTACACATGTATTTATGTCTAAATATGCCATATAAAATATGTACATGTTATATATTACATTAAATATATACACATATTATATATTATACAAACAACACATGTACTACATATATAATGTACACATTTACACACGTGAATATGTAGTGTCCAGGTACTGCACCTTCGCACCACCCCTGTAAGTCTCCGAAGGACTGCCCACCACAGAAGTGGTCAAGCAGGGAGCACCTGTGCTAACTGTGGAGGGGGTACTTTGGGACCGGACCCTCAACCTCTGCGGCCCCCTCCTGCCGCTGTGAGCAGTTGTGCCGCCCAGCCTGGGGCCCTTGCCTCACCCCACTTCTCTCCCAGTGCTGCAGCCCGTTCACCTCTGCTTCTGGCCCATCAGTGGCATATGTGCTGCTCACTCCTTTTCCGTACAGCCCCTGCTTTGCATTGGCGTGGAGGCCCTAGCCCCCAACTCCCCTCGAGCTGTCTTTTGACACTAAGAAGGAAGGTTTCTGAATTACAGGAGCAGGACGGAACAGTTTCGCTGTTTCGCTCCCCTCCCCACCTATTAGGATAGGCCCCAGGGAGACTGTGGCCTTCCTGGCCCTCAGTGCTGCTCTTTGCACCCCTCACCACCTGCCCATGGGACGGACTGGGCTGTCTACCTGCCAGCAAGAGAGCTCTGGCCTGCACCCGCTTTCCTCCTAGGGGCTAGAGGGTGGGACCGCGGTCATCACACTTGCACCCAGGCTTTGGGCTGCCGCAGCGCTCGCCGCGACTCAGCTCCCACTCCGCCCCACCCCTCACCCAGCTCAGCGCCGCAGGGGAGGAGCCAACTGCACGGCCCCAACTCCCTGCAGGAACCAGATGAGGACTAAGGACGACCGAGAGTACAGCCTGATGTCTTTATGACCAGAGGGGCGGAACGGGGGGGGGGGGGGGGGGGGCGCACATCTAGGCCAAAGGGGCCAAGGAACTCATTAAGGCTCTAGTCACTAATGAAATTTAAAAATACAGTCATTAAAGGGAAAGTCTTGTACTATTCAAAATGGTAGCAGGGCATGTTTGGTTAATTAATGCCTTTTTCTATTAGAGGAAGAAATGGACATCACTCTTATTACTCTGTGTTTTTCCAAAATTATGTTACCTTTTATTCAACCTTTCTCATAGTCATCATATTAGAATTTCCACATTAGCCTTGAAATGTGAAACTAGAGTTTTTAATCTGTTTTTGTAAAAAAAAAAAATTCTATACACTGATTACATGTAGAAGACAATTTTAATGAATTCTGTTAGAATATCCACATTAACCGAATTTATATTGAGACATTTTTCACATACACACACACATACAAAGACACACAAACCTACAGCTTTCAGGTCAGTATCTCAGAAAAGTCACCATTTATTCTTCACATGAGAGAAGAACTTACCATTGTCATTAAAAAGACAATGATAAATTAGATCTTTGGCAAACTGTGTATTTAACTCAACAGCCTCTTACAAATAAAGATGCAAGCTACAGTAAAAGTATTTTAATATAGCTCGATTGAAAGTAATTTTATTTTACAAAGGGCTTTAAAGCATAATTCTCATAAGTAAAAGCTGTTCAGTTTTTAATAAAAGTAATTCAATTTTCTTAATCTCTGTGTAATACTACCTGTACTAAGATAATAGGCATATATTATTAGCTGCTTATGTTCTCAGTGCTTCACATGTATTAACTCATTTGATCCTGACAAATAGCCTATATTACTTCATAGTATTAATTCCATTGGACAATTGAAGAGAAAGGTACACCATGGTTAAATTATTCACCCAAGGATACAGAACTCCTATTCTGACTGAGTACATTGTTGAAACAAGTATTGGTAATCTAAAATATACTTGACCAAAAAACAGCTAATTTGCAGTAGCATTCAGCTAAGTTGTTACTGAGTAAAACAACCTTCTCTATTATTTGGAAGACCTGCCAAAATCACTGGCATGTCTGCTAATGAATCATGTTTCCCAAAGGAATATTTATTGGAGAAGGATAGGATAGGATTGAATAGGATAGGATATAACTGGACAGGATAGGATAGATAGCAAACAATTTTTTTTTAAGTAGGCTCCATGCTGGGCATGGAGCCCAAAGTGGGACCTGAACTTACAACCCTGAGATCAAGACCTGAGCTGAGATCAAGAGTCAGACACTTAACCGACTGCACCACCCAGCCACCCCCATACTTAAAATATTTTAAAATCCCCATACAACTAGAGGCAGGGGTGAGATCTTTGACAGGGAGCTTTGGAAACATTAGAATCTCAGTCTTTTCAGAAAGACCTAGTCCAAATATTCCATTGACAGAATCAGGATTAAGGAATGACCTTCCCTTCAAGAAATCTATTTCCTTGAAGAAAATGTTTTATTCTAATCTGTATTATCAAAATTGTCATTCAGTTGAAATTAGAAATCATCAACTAATCTAAGGAATTATGGAATTATGCTAACGTATATCAAAAATATTGTGTACAAACTAAGATCTCGTCCAAAAAGTTAACAATGATATTGTTCTTTTACCATAAGCCCAGTCTGAGTTAGTTCTACAAATTGTTCAGGCCTAGTTTCAAGATTCCAGGAGTACTCCCATCTCCCCGCCCTGACATGACATAGGATCCAGTCCCTCAGGCCCCTCTGAGTCTTGCCCAATGAGAGACTGGATATACAAAGGGGCAATGGCCGCACGATATACAAAAATAGAACTCTGACCCATAACCTACAGCAACCAGCCCAGGAAGCCAACCTACTATCTACAGTAACAAGCCCAAAAAGCCACACAATAACCCCTGTAGCAACTGGCCTCAAACAGCTTTTCCTATGGCTTCATGAGGCTGGCTTAAAGACTGAAAAATGGTTAGTGTTACACCCCGCCCCATTTTCCCTCCGTAGCTGTGTCAACTGTCACTGTGTTGAGGCAGCTACTACACAGTAACATTCTGGCAAGAAAAAGAAGAATTTTTAAGAAATAGTGATACAAGTGGACTTAAATAAAATATAATTTTTCAGAAAAGCAGGCGACAAAATACAGGCTGATCCTGATTTTATCTCTCATCATCATCCAAAATAACATTTCAACTCAATTAAATACCACTGAATATAGACCACTGCTAAATTCTTTAGCTTCTTTGAGTATTAAATTTGACCTCAGCATGAAAATTAACATTCACTTGAGGATACTAGCTTTAAATATATTAAGTAAGACAAACATGAGCTTCTAACTTTGTCAATCAGTGGCTTAAATCTAAAACTAACATATTGCCACAATTTAAAACAAGGAAGCACTTATTGGTATTTTTTTCTAGAACTGAGCCGGGCTCACGGGGAGATTTTCCTAGTCATCAAGAAATTTATTATTGCAGCAGCCTCTCGGGTTCTATGCATTTCCTCCTATATACACCATGTGTGAATTATATATATAATTGTTTAATACCCTGTGATGCTAATGGGATAAGCTTTCACTTGGAGGCAAACACTGGCTTACGTGCCCCAAGTTAGAGCTTTGGTTTGAATTGCTTTTCCAATTAATCTGCACAATTAATGGATTAATGGGAAGGCAGTTAACTTTTAATGACAGCACAGCCAGAGGCTGATTGATTTTAGAGGCTTAATAGCAACTATTTAAAGTCCAGATTTTAGGACAAGGAGACCTGCAAATCCAACAGACAAAACCAACCAAAAGTGAAAAGGTAGAAGAAATAATTACAAAACAAAGAGATATCAGAGCTCTAAGAATCTGCATACATCAAGGACTTTTCCTGACAAAATGGCCACATGCGACACCATGATGAAGAGACTGAAGACCTGTACACATACCTCTAAGCAGTTCCTTTTAGGACCACGTCTAAATTTCAGAACTGACTTTTGATTTTAAAAAGGACTCAAAGAGGGGTGCCTGGGTGGCTCAGTTGGTTAAGCGACTGCCTTCGGCTCAGGTCATGATCCTGGAGTCCCAGGATCGAGTCCCGCATCAGGCTCCCTGCTTGGCACGGAGTCTGCTTCTCCCTCTGACACTCTTCCCTCTCATGCTTTCTGTCTCTCATTCTCTCTCTCGCAAATAAATAAAAAATCTTAAAAAAAAAGGACTCAAAGAGAAACTTTAAATGAGTATAAAACTCAAAATAATTCAAATAGATCGTAGAATGTAAGACACAGATTAATTGACATTAAATCTATGATAGAACAACTAAAGTCAAAGGGTAATGAAGACATTTCTCTAAAAGAAAATAGGTTTAAATGTATATTACGAAGAATTTTTTCTTCTCTTTTTTCTTCTTTTTTAATAGGTTCATGTGAAAACTCTTGAGTGAATTACTATAGACAAGTCTGTTTTTCACAGCCCGGGAAGAGAGACAGAGGAAGTAAATGGCTGCTGTAGTAGTTGGCTGTTTGTTGCTGATGTAACAAATTACCACAAACTTGGTGTCTGAAAGCAACACAGATTAATTATCTTACAGTTCTGATGTCAGAAGTCCAGACTTAGCTTCATGGGCTAAAATAAGGTCTCAGCAGGGCCACATTCCTTCTGGAGGCTCTGGGGGAATATCTATTTGCTTCACTTTTCCTCCTTCAACAGGCCCATTGCCTTCACGTGGCCTCGGATCATCACACCTCTCCCCTGACTCTCCTGCTGCTTCCACTTTTGAGAGTTCTTGTGATGACACTGAGCCCACCTGGATAATCCAGGATAATCTCCCCACCTCAAGAGCCTTAATCTAATATCTGCAAAATCCTTTTTGCCCTGTAAAGGTAACATAGTCAAAGATTCCAGAGTTTAAGATGTGCACATCCTCCGAAGGCCATTACTCCACCTACCACAGTTCCCAAACTGTAGGTGTAGAACCAAGAAAGGAAATTTTTTGCAGATTCTGTGGCTCAAAATATTGCCCATTGATTGTTAAAATGCACTTTTGAGTCTGATGGAGACACACATATATTGCTTTAATGATGAGAACTCTCATTTTTAGTAAGCCATTAGAGTTAATGGAATCCACTCATATGATTATAATTTGAGATAGACAAGACTGGTTCATTCCCAAAGCCACTTGGAAAACAGGATTTACCCCAAGCCCCTCCTCAATGCACAAAGCTGGGACATTTTGAGCACCTGCTTCCTCTCCAAATCACAGCCATAACTTCTCCTTTCTATATGTTACTCCTCCTGAGAGCCACCACCCCTCACTCCCTTCTGGAAAGTCCTTAACCTGAACAGGCATCTATTAAGGCACCTCCTAGGTGGTCTGGGTCTCCACTGGCTGGGGTCACATGATCAGCATCACATGGTACCTGTCACCCCACGCAGAAGCCAGCACGTGGTGTTGTATACAAGTACAGCTTTGGAGCCATCCTCCCTGGGCTCAAGTCCTGCCTCTGTCAATTACTAACTAATCTTAAACACTTTATTGAAACTGCCTTCCCCCATCTCTAAATGGGGATCATGATTATACTAAGGTAAATAGGGCTTTCTGAGGATTAAATGAGTCAGCATATAAAGAGTACTGGCACCTGGTATATAAGTACCATATAAGTGTTTGTGATTGCTGCCTTAAGTGTTTATTATTATAAATTCAAAACCTTCAAGAGTTGGAAATGAATAGGATTTAGCTGGATATCTCTCATAAAATCTTATTACAAGAATTTTCCCTTGAGAAGGAAAGAGGGGGCAGCATTTAACACGCCTAAACACAGTATCATCCTTCCCTCTAAAAACAAAACAAAACAACAAAAAAACCTAGCATATAATTATTAACCCAAAAAAGGAAGTAAAGTGTCCTTGTGATGCACCGTTTTCCCATTAAGAAACATTTTTTAATGTTCCAAAAGGCCGTATTTTTCTTTATATCTCTCGAGCTTAGATTTATTTGTTTCATTTATTCCAGGAAAACAGGATTTAAGACTGTATATGATACAGAAATTCAGTGGCCACAACTCCCAAGGAAAGTGGAAAGGAATTCAGAGGACACGGGCATCTCTTCATTTGGACACCTTTGATGATGTAGTTAGAATGTTCAGAGCATTCACACTGTGCCCAGCTAGATCACATGTGCACGAAGTCACAGCAATGATGACCTCCTAAGTATGTGCTATTTCCATTAAGTGATATTTTCAACCTGAAATTGTGATGTTTTAGACTTTGATTCCTAGAGGGAAAATTGAGTAAGCCTCAATTCAATTCCTATTCTATCATATTAGCTGATATTTCGACATTTCTGAGCAAATACTCCATTTTATTACTAAATTATTTTGAGAGTTGTTATTTGTATCTCAAAATATCGCACTTAAAGATGAATGCTGAAATGCTTCATAGTGATAAGGAGTTTTTCTGCAGATAAATGCTTTTTAATAAGTGAGCCCGTAAAGCAATTTTAATAAACAGCTATTTCTAACTAAGGGTGGGAGAGAGGGTACCAAGCCAACTAGAAACAGTAAGCTTCCCTGAGTAATAACATGAAATTAGATGGAGCATGTTTCCATTTCATTGGTTAAGATTATTGTGTTTGATTCCACAATCAAGCAACGGACAAGCTCGGCTGGCCTTGGGGTACACTTCCACTCTGTTTTTGACAGCTTAGTTAAAAGCTGGCTGAGCAGATTTGAGTTAGCTCAACAAGAGCCAGGCTGATACCTGCTCCGAGCTCTGGAACCTCTCTTTCCGACAAGGCCACACCCCCTATCACAGAACCACGGCTCTTGCAAGGACACCGGGATATTTCCAGCCCCGATCTCCTTAAATATAAGTAGCACCACGGCACAGGCCTCTCTCTGCTGGAAAGATAGCCAGGTGTGTGAATCCCCCAGTAGGCAGAATTCTAAGACAGCCCCCAAAATTCCAGCCCCTTGTTACAGACCCCTCATATAACCTTCTCCCCTTGAGTGCAGGCAAAATCTGTGAATACGATGGGATATCATTCTTGTGATTATATTACATTAAATGGCAAGAGGTATTTGCAGATGTCGTTAATTAAATAAGATCCCTAATTTAGTTTATTTTTAATTACTCAAAAGGGAGATTATCCTGGGTGGACATGACCTAATCAGGAGAGCCCTTCAAAGAGTCCTAAAGGTCAAAGACACAAACAAGTCAGAGAAACATGAAGCATGAGTGAAAACGCTCCCACCAGCCTTGAAGGAGCAAACTGCCATGTTGTGGAGAAGGCCATATGGTAAGCAACGGCCGCTAGGAGCTCAGAACAGATCCAGACAGACAGCAAGCAAGACAATCAACAGCCTCAATTACAAGGACTAAACTCTGCTAACAAACATGTGAGTCTAGGGAGGACTCCAAGCCTTAGATGAGACTGCAGGATGCACCCTTAGTGTTTCTAGGTCTTTCATCTCTTTCTAAAACTACTGTAACCCTTCCAACATCCTGATAACATTCCTTATACCAAATACTGGGAACTCATTTACTTCCTGGTCTTTCAGTGTATCTGAGTTCACATATTATTTACAAACACCATTGTATTAGTTGTTAATGTTATCTTAGATGTATGTACTATATCTCAAATGAGATCAGAAATTTTTTTTTTAAGATTTTATTTATTTATTTGACAGAGAGAGACACAGCGAGAGAGGGAACACAAGCAGGGGGAGTGGGAGAGGGAGAAGCAGGCTCCCCGTGGAGCAGGGAGCCCGATGTGGGGCTCCATCCCAGGACCCTGGGATCATGACCTGAGCTGAAGGCAGACGCTTAACGACTGAGCGAGCCACCCAGGCGCCCCAGATCAGAAATTATTTAAAAATAGAAAACATATGTTTCCATTCCTTTGCATATCCCACCATGATCTACTTTGGGCATCAAAACATGATTTTTTAAAAAATCTTTGAATAGTTGCCATTTAACTTTAGAACTTAAAATAATTGGCTTAAAATAATCCTTGGAACTTTGAATATGCTAAAGGTATCACAAGTGGCCATGATATGTCATTTTGTTTTTCAAGACTAGCATGCCTTAAAACTGATACCTCTCATAGCACAACACAAAACTCAACAGTGTCATTCAAAATTTTTCTCTTTTTTCAAGCTAACTGTTTATATACTTCTCCTACTCACACTTCTCTGGAATTAGAATAATGTATAGCTTTCACTTTGTTTTCACATATATAAGTTACCACTTTTCACATTATTTCCTACAAAATGCTGCTGAGTTGACCCAGTATTTGTTAATTTGTTCACACCCTCACCTGTCCAATATAAAAGACGTCTTCTTGACCATCACTCTGTTCTTCCCTGACATATGTCATAGCATCTAATCTACTACATCTTCATGGAGAGCAGCTAAGGCATTACTAAGATGAACTAATCTGTGCCAATGTACCAGTGACACTTTAACTGGAGCCCTCTAGAGAAAAGTGCTAAGAACAGTAATAGTTACATGTATCATATGCTATGTCCCAGCCACATTAAATCTTTACCAGAATCCTGCAAGGAAAACATTGTCTCCATTTTCTAGATGTGGACTTGAAGGTCAGGAATTTAAATTTCCTGCTGAAGGCTTTGGGCTGATTACTTTTTGCCATCCAACGCCTTTACTTTGAGCAACTACGTTGCACTGCCAGAACAACGCTCCCACTTTATTGCCCGAACCCTTGAAGAATTACTTGCGCAAGTACACTGAATACGTTGTCCTAAGTGGACATGACGTGGGACAGGCAAGGTTCTTTGTATAAAGGACAATGCAACATATTCTCTGTGGTGACAGTTCTTTAAATGTGCATCAGTGATACTCCAGACATCACTTGCAAAAAATTGGCTTATTCAACCTTTTTGAAGATAAAACATTGTGATAAATGAGAAATTAAAAATCTCTACCAGGTTTTTGCTCCACGCCTTTGCTTGGTAAAAGAGATCCCAAGGGTCTGCATATCAGAAAACTTACAAAAGTGCGGTCCTCTTGGAGATGGTTTGCAACCCAGTTGGCCAATATGCCTGCAAGCAGGTGAGCCCTTGGAGAGCTTTAAATGGTTGCAGCCCCCATTACTTCCAGGATATAGTCGCTTCACTCACTGGCTTTCTGCCTGAATTTCACATTCTAATGAATTTCTCCACTTGGAGCTTGAGAATTGAGGCCAGCATTAAGGCTCTGGCTGCTTCTCAGCACTGCCCCTCCTCCCATCCTACCCCTACATACATGAACGGGATAATCTAAATAATCTAATTGCCCTCCATAAAACCGGGAACATTCAGTCTAAACTCGTCTTCAATTCTACTTCCTCCTGTCCCATTAACCCTTCATATGAATGCTCCATGACCATTACATTTTGGTTAAATGTGATTATCACATTTTGATTAAACAAGCAGTTCTGTTCAGGTTCATCGCTCTGTGCCACTACGAGGCCATCAGCTTGGAATCTCCTCCACACAAGGAGCCATCAGTTGACCTCCTCAGGCTCAAGTGTCCTCCTTGTCCTCATGGCACCCTAAGACTCTTGCACAATAATTAATACATTGAAATTCTGTGTTCACATGCTTCCGTCCCTGTCTGTATGTTCAACCTCACTGTGTAGTTGGGAAGGCCCCATGCTTCTCGCTGTGGCAGTAACATAAAAGAGGTGGGTGTAGAAACATAGAAAGACGAAGAACCAGTAATATGTAACTACTTGCAGAGATGGGTGAAGGTAGCAGAGAAAAATGTCTCACAGGGTTTCTGGCTGTGGGTTATCAGAAAAAGATGAGGCATCTAATACGATGATGAGGGGATAGGATAGCAGACATGATTTCTGGCTTCTAGGTTAGTATCTGAATTATCAGGACTTTTAGTACAAATAACATTAAAAAAATATTTAAAACAGACATTTTTATATCTTGCAAGTGCCAAACAAAATCATAGAGGGCAAGCTGTTTGGAGTTCTTGGGTAAAGTGACCTGAAAACTGCATGCTGGAGGTTTTACATATAATCGTTAATAGAGTGAAAGCTTATCTATCTATTGATCAATCAATGGATTGATCATAAATTTGGGGGCTCCTTTTTGTTTACTAAATGTTGACAAATTTAAGAGATAACAACCAACTACTTCATAGCCTGAGAATATATATTTCAATTAAGTTGAGGGAAGTTTAAGTGCTGGATTGGAATCAAGATCTTCCTATAAACTTCCTATCTCATTCTTTAGTACTAAGGATTTAATTTCCATTGTAAATTAACTCATAATATGCACATCTGGAAGAACAGGTCCTTTTTTATTTTTTAGAGCTACAACATAATAAATCAAATATATTATTGTGGTTGAATAAAAATAAATATAAATAATCATCTTTTATTATAGCTCATTCAATACCTCAAGTTGTTTGCAATGTAGATAATTTATATTGGTAGGGAACATTCCTACCTATTAGAATTCTGAATATATGTTTGCTGGTTTTAAGCAAAATTTAAGTTAAATAAGAGTGTATTACAAATGCTGAAATCTAAATGGCCAAGAAGAGTTAGCTAAATAGGATCATCAATTGAAATAGCTTTCTAAAGACCAGTTGCTGGTTTTGTTGGCCTTGAAATTCAGATGTTTAAAATATTAAAACACTTTTTATTTTTTATTTTTTTTAAAGATTTTATTTATTTATTTGAGAGAGAGAGTGAGAGAGAGAAAGAGCACAAGAGGGGGGAGCGGGAGAGGGAGAAGCAGACTCCCTGCTGAGCAGGTAGCCCGATGTGGGACTCGATCCCGGGACTCCAGGATCATGACCTGAGCCGAAGGCAGTCGCTTAACCAACTGAGCCACCCAGGCGCCCCTAAAACACTTTTTAAAAGAGAAGTTTCCTTCTTATTTTTAGTAAGTCCTCTGAGTTCACTTATACATTAGTAAAGGTTATTTCTTGACAACTTGGTCGAGTAAAAACCTTCCAGGTTTCTCTTCATAGCTGGACATGTCCAGGGGCACATTTTAAAAATGTAATAGTTGCCAATGGAGGGCCATTCAAAGTCTCAAATGCTTCCTGTCACAGATTTTTAAATCTCACAAGATTGTGTAACACTACAGAACACACTGGAGAATGGAAGCTCTCTGGAAGGGCAGTTACCTCAGCTCTTCTCAATGCCTGGAATCTATCAAATATGGTCAACAATTCGATAGAATTCACCTCTGGCTTCCGAATCCTTAGATTCAGCAAAAGAAGTGGGTTCAAAATGATGTGGCATATCCAAAAATGTTTCAATTAGTACCATGTAATGAGCTGTACCATTTTTCTTCTTTCCCCCTCTCTTCTATTTTGAGGGCAGAGTCTATACATCTTTGTATACCTGTTTTCTAGTACACACTTCAACAGGGCAAGCACTGGGTAAATGTTTAATTAAGTTGAACATAACTTGAAGAGCACATTGTAAAATTTTAATCAACTTTCACTATTCCATTTTATCTACGTCTTCTTTTTACACATTAGGTGATAGATACTTCAATCCAGAATGTGTTTGTCCCAAAGTATTTAAACAGCCCAACCAGACGAATTCAGTCTTTTGTCATTAGAGGCAAGTATTGAATCTCCACTATCTAAGCCAAATGGGTGGGGCAGGGGTAGGTATTTGAGAGGGAGACAAGAAAACATCACAGTTACCAGTCACAGGGAAGAAGAATACTCCATGAAACCTTCAATTCGGATATAGTCTTGTTCCTACCCAAAGTAAAAGACTTCATTAAAATGCAGCCATGTGTGACACCAGAAAGTATTCTGTATGAGCCTTATCTCAGAAAGATTTTACTCAATATGTCACCATGGCACGAATCTTTGTAAAATACTGCATTATACACATCACACACAATCTCCAGAAAATTTAAATATGATCCTTTGTAGGCAGGTTGGAGAAGAGAATGGAAAAAGAAAAGAAACAAATATGAAGATACTTAGAATTCCTTAATCAGGAAGAAAGCAGCTACACAGGAATTGCATATTACGCTTTTTGGAACGTAAACACATTTATAATAAAACCAAAGTAAAAACCACCAGCTGGCATTGACCTCTCCTTGCTCTGAAGTATCTCTGCTTTCAGTCAGTCAGGAGATTATGTCAGTCTCTCATGTTCACATGGGACAAGTCTGTTGCCTGCTCCTTATTGCCATTGTCACTATCTGGGTTATTCCGTAGCTCTTATGACTTATTACATGAACGAATTCACCAGCTAAATATCTGTGTTCTGTGTTTCCAGGTTAGATGCATTGCCTTGCCCTTCCCTCATTATTCCCATCCTTCATATTGCCAGGAGTTTTAACTTTACAAAAGGCAGATCTAATCAATGTCACACATGGGCACTTAACACTTAGAATATTAAGGTGACCCTTAGAGATAAAATACTTAGGACCTCCCATGACTGCTTCATGACTCTTTCTTTGGCTTTATCTGCTGCCACGCCTCACGCTCAGCCAGTCCTTCTGGATCACTTGTGGCGCCTTCCAATGCTCCACGCTTTTGTGGGGCTCATTCTCACTGGAATGTGCTTCTCCCTTCTTTTCCCTCCTGGTTCTCCTATTCATCCTTCAAGAAATAGCTCTCTCTGGTGCTCTGCCTATAACCACCAAAATGCCTTGCCTCTCACACTGTACTGTGCTTTTCTATACGACCAGAAAGTAGCAAAGCTGAGCTTTAGGCCAAAACAGCAAAGAGCACGTGGCCTGTAATGACACTGGCCACCCTATTAGCACCCTGAACAACACTGTACATTTTGTTGTAAAGGAAAGCAAAACCTTAGGCATAAAATATGATTTCAAAAGCATTATGTATCTGGGAGTCAAAACTTCCATTCTCAATTGTTGGCAAGAAGTTACTGATTGTGACCATTTTAACATTTCAAAACCACTGATGCTGAAGACATGTGTAATGATAGGTAGCACACTAAATATCTGTTGAGTGAATAAATGAATAAAATGAGCAGTGTAAGGTGAAACCCCAAGAGGCCTCAGAAATTACAAGGGTGAGGAATGCTTTAATAGACTTAAGGAACAATCATGTAACCCAAGGAAGAGTAACTGTATGAAACCAAATACATCCAGGGATTGTAAACATTATTTCACCAAGAATTTTTATAATATATTTAACTAGTGTTTCTTTCTTAGATATAATCCTCTGAATCATCAGTGCCAACTGAAAAATAACGAGGGTCCCAAAGCATGCAATTTCAGGGTTCATTTAACATGGAACATATTTACCCAGTGCAATTTGTGGGGATAAATTTCCAAACTATCAACTCAAAGTCAGTAAAAAATACAAAAACTCATCTTATGTCAACTCTAGTAGTATTACCGGTCATTTATTGATCTTTAAAGGACATGAGAGGAAGCACATGAGAGGTAAACAAGAGTTTACCAAATAAATCAGAATGGCATTACACCAGGAATCTAGATTGAAGTGGAGTATGTATCACGGTCTGCCTTTCATTAGTTACTGTAAGACCTGTCTTTCTGTCTTCCCCATTTGGTTTTGGTTCCCTGAATGCAGGGATAAATACCCCACTACCCTGACTAGAACAAGAAACTCACATGTAGCTATTTGAGAGGCTGAGTGGATGGATGGAAAATTTGCTTACCCAACCTCCGAAATCTGGAAACCCTAGGGTAAGTCTGATATTTGTTTTTCTGTACATCACATCGGAAGCTTGTTTAGAAATAAGCCGAATCCTTGAAATGGCAACTGCGTCGACAGGCAGGGACTTACTCTGTTTTCGTCTCTTGCTTTTAGAAGAATGTATAGCTTAAGAAACATCTACTGAATGTAAAGTACAAAACTGATCACAACTCTCAGTTCAAAACACTCCACTAGAAATGCTCCATTTAGTTCTAGGCATCAATTGTGTCTTTTAATTTTAAAAAAAGTAGTTCATTCTAGGAGAAGCAATAAATTTCAACTCTAAGTTTAAACATTTGCTTGTAGTATTTCATCTGGTATTTTGCCAAGCATATGAAATATGGGATTAAATACATTTATTTTCAACAATATCCAATTAGTTCCAAGCTATAAAACTATGAAGGTATACTTTGTGAGACACTTCCTTAAGTGCAGAGTCACAGAAGCCCACCTACCAAATTTATCATACAAGTTAAGAAGAAATTAATTTTAGACCAATTAGTTAATGCCCTACAAAATCATTTTCCCTTAGTATGTTTTACTTGTGTTATCAGGAAGATGAGAAGGGAACTAGAATGCATCTCATCAATATCGTTGTATCAAGTGAAATATTACTAAAATGGGAGTCTCATTGCTTTGCTTGACAGGGCAGATATTTAAAGGTGTAGTACACTGCTGTACAAAGTACGAAGGAAATTTCAAGAGCCTCAGGCACACTATAAAAAGAACTGGGCTAGATGAATAGGGGTCAACAGTCAGAGAAAGAGTGAAGCACAAAGTGCCCTTAATGCCTCTGATACTTTTCTTTTTCAGAAATGGGTTAGGACTAATGAGGAGCCCCATTCAAAGACTTATCAGATACTTCACAGAATCCTGTCTACTCCCTGGAAGCCTGGCTCAAACAGTACGGGTGTTGCTTTAGCAATGGAAACAGTTCTCATTCAAAATTGGAAATCTGAAATGTTTCCTTTTTTATTTTGATCTTCATTAAATATGGGTTGTTCTCCCTGATTTCGGAGGGAAGGAAAATATTGAGGAATACCAGTCTGTTTTCCTGAGATGTTGAAATTTTTCTCAGAAAGATGGAAGAAATCCTAAGGTTTTTAAAAAGAAAGACAAAACTCTAAAGACACCAGAAGGATATCAAAATCAGTACCAAGGGAGGAGTGAAATGGCAGGTAAGAGGTTCTTTCCATCAACAGAGAGTCATGCCTTCTGGATAAAACACTAGGCTCACGGTTACAACCGAAAACCTACATCCGCAGCAGCCCATCAGAGGCCCGGGGCATGGAGCTCCTGAGAGGGACACATGTAGGGATGATTGGTGGTGCTGCTGAGGGCTGCAGAGATGAGACAGCGGTGTGTATAACTGACAGGACCAATTGATGAGTGAACGGGTTTCCTGCAGGGTGACAGATGCGCTTCTGAGATCTGTCAGACGCGGCAATCTCTACCCACCTCCTCTGATCCATGCTCGAACAAATGATACTGCTAGAAGAGACAGAGAACCATCTTTAAGTGTTATAAATCCTTGAGCAGGAAAGGGAAGTGTGTAAGACAGCTACTGCTTTAAATTTCTCCTTCCAAAAGAAATTTAGATTTTTGCCAAAGTGGGACGAAGACACTGAACAGTTCGTGACACTGACATTTATAAACAGCTTCAGATACTGCAATCTTAGAGAATTATAAGAATCTGGGGATCGCCATATACTAGTCCAAGCAGATACTGGTAGACTAGGAGAATTTAAAAATAAATCAATGAACAATCAATTGGTTCAAAATAGAGGAATGTTTAAATAAGAGCGCATCCACTTGATAGATTATTATAAACCACTAAAAAAGATAAATACAAAGACTATTTAGCCACAAGAGAAATGCACTAGAGAGGATGGAAAAACACCCAAAAGAGGGAAGACTGGGTGCGAACAGATGCTCTGTTAAGACTGAGTGAAATAATGTATGGCAAACATCTGTTCCAGTTCCCAATACTAGAGGGCATTCTACAAATTTAAAATTAGACAAATTTTAAATTGAATTTAAGGAAATTATTAGAATTATGGTTGTTTGTTCATTTTATTTATGTCTTATTTGTTTGTTTGTGGCTAGACATAGAAGGATCACAGGAAGAAAAGGGAGAGCCAGTGCGCTCTGAGATTTGCAGATAGAAAGAGGAAAGGTGCCAGAGAAAAACAAACTGCAAAATCAACTTTGGAGAAGGGGACATGAGAAACACGTGGGGGCAAATCACTACACCACTGGAGCTCGGCAACACAGAGGAGAAAGTAATTTGGAGGGGGATAAAATAATACTTGTGATAAAAGCTGTGGGAGTGTGGGTGATAAATAAAGAGGTGATTTTAATAAAGGAAAGTAAATTATCATCCTGTACATCTCTAAGACTTGCTGGAAGGACAATTTAGAACAGAATAATGCACACAAAGAAAATGAGTTGCTTCAAAGTTATAAAACCATTGTGAAATGATGGGAAGGCAATCTTTGGTGTCATTAAGATGCATTCCTCTAAGGGATATCAGAAACTCTCAGGTGGAGACAGGTAGAGAGCACCAGGTGCAGATAAAAGGAAAGAAACACTGAAGGGCGATGGTAGCTCGCAACCAGGCAGCAGGAACTAACGGATGAGCACCTTGTGTGTCATCCTAGCAATGCCACTGAGGAGGGATTCAACTGGAAGACAACTTCACTCACCTGATATGTTTCAATCAGTAAAAATAATGTATCTGCTGGTGAACTTGCAAAAATTTTCCCAAATATCAAGAGAAGATTTACTTTATTCAGGTAGTTGAGACAGGGAGAGCACTCATTATGGACTGAATTGTGACCCCCACCTCAAAATTCATATATTGGAGCCTTACCCTCAATGTGACTATATTTGGGGCCACGGTCTTTAAGGAGGTAATTAAGGTTAAATGGGATCATGAAAGTAGGGCCTTCAGTGGGACAGGCCCTCATCGTGGGATGGGACAGGTACCCTTACAGGAAGAGGAAGAGACACCAGAGATCTCTCCGACAGATCATGCACACAGAGGAAAGGCCACGTGAGGACATAGTAAGAAGGTGGCCGTCTGCAAGCCACGAAGAAAGTCCTCACCAGAAACCAACCCTGCCGGCACTTTGATCTTTGAGTTCCAGCCTCTAGCATGGTGAGAAAATAAATTTCTGTTGTTTAAGCCTCCCAGCCTGTGGTATTTGATATGGCAGCCCTCCCAGACTAATACAACACCCAAAGGGAATGGAGAAGGCAATGGGCAAGGAGAGGGATGTAACAGAGAAAGAAACAATGCTGGCAGAATGCCCAGGTCACAGGTGTTGCAAGCTTGCAGAAAGGAGTTGGTTTTTCTTGGGTGATTTGAGCTTTTCCAGTCCCTTACAACCTGTTCTTAGAACTGACTCAAAGAAGGAATTTAGACTGAGTGGGTAGGTCTCTGGTACCAAGGAGCAAGGGGAGTCAATGAACATTCAGAGGAGGATATTTTATAGTTACATATGCCGAGTGATGTTTGACACTTTACTCTGAAGAGTAAGGAAGAGCTTGTTAATAAGGTGCAAGTGACAGAATCCTTGGAAGAAGGTAAGCATGTCACCTTATAATTTATCATGCCAGAGACGGAACCTTGAGAACAGGCATGTGTGGGTTCTAATACTCAGGGGAGGTGATTTCAAAGGCTCATGGAGAAGATGAGTGTATTCCATCTCAAAGAGCAATGGATTTAGCATCATTGAAATTGGGTCCAAGTCTTTAGCTCTATTCTTCCTTACTCGGTGGCTTTGGAAGTACCTCCTAAATTTCAATTTCCTAGTTTGTAAAATAATAATAGCAATGTCTGCCTCCACCACCTTAGAGTCCACAGAGCCCAGTGCAAAAGGAATATTTGTCAATATGAATGATAACGTATGTCAGCATATGCAGAAAACTATGAACTCTACAATTCTGGCAATGAAAATCACAAAGGTACACAATGAGGAGTAAGAAACATGACAGGAATCTAAAAAGAGTGATGAAGATTTACAGGAAATTAACAAAAAGAATGTGTGTACAAGTCTAAGAGGAAAATAAAAGTTTGGAACTCACAAATGCTTATAAACATAGCTAAAGGCAGTGAAGAAAGTTTTGCCTATGTTTGTAGGCAAGAGAAGCGCCATAAAGCTGTGGTTATACTCTTTATAAAGCTGATGATGAAAATTAAAAAAAATAGAGAACTAATTTTATTTTTCTTCCACCCTCTGTTAAGGAAAAAAGTCTTCAAGTGGGAAAATATAAAATACAAGCCAACATAAAGGAACTGAAGACCAAGATAGATGAAGAAGTCGAAGATTTCTTTCCAGAATGTGGGGACAACTCTTCAGTACAATTTCCAAACTGGAGGAGATCACGTCACAGCTGCTGCAGAGATGGAGAGATGCAAGGAGGGCCTGGACGGGGGCAGATGCGCTTCCAACTTTATACTCATGACGTATTTTGTGTTGGCCTGTTCACTGAGGGTCCTCAGTCCAAACAGGATGGGAGATACCGGTCTGTCAAATTATATTTGCTATACATACGAAAGGGGATAGGGAGGGAAAGAGCCAATAAGAGTCGGTTGGCCATGATAGTATGCATCTTAATGGATTATGACAGACCAGAATAAAGTACTCAGCCTATCTAAATGAAATATAATAGAGATAAATACAAAATCCAAAAAAAAAAAGTTTCTTAAAAAAGGCAAAAATAAGTGGTCCCCTAAATAAAAATGACATTTTTATCATTAAAAATGAATGTGAGCAGCTCCAGTTTATCTAGCCTGATTCTTTTCATCTCCTCTCTTTTTTGGTGTTTCAACTGAAAAAATACAGATAAGCCACCTTTTGGTGTATTCTTTCCACATCTACTGAATATCCTCTTTTCTCCAGGCACTGTGCCAGGTGTTACAGACACAGAAATGATTAAAATAATACCTCTGCCTTTCAAAGATTTCACCGTTTTGTAAAGGAGACATACTCTCGAAAAATACAGTTTGAGAGTCTACGATCAGGGCAGGAACAAGCGAACACTCAAGGTGCTATGGAGTATCTGCCAAGATGGTGACAGTTGAGATGGTTTGATCAGGTAAGACTCCACAGAGCAAGGAAGTCAGGCTTGCTTTAGGTAGACGTTTTCCAGGAGGATTTAGAGGGAAGGGATTGATGGCCATCAGGCAAAGGGAACAGCAGATGTAAAGGCCAGGCGACAGAGGCCAGAGGACATGGGGAGGGGCAGCACTGTGAGGGAGACAAACATGGAGCCATCAGCAAATACAGAGGAGGAAGATAACTTGCTTGCTATGCTAATAAGGCTGAACTTACTATTGAAAGCACCTAACGAGATAGAGCTACAAGGCAGGAGTTATCTTCTTTGATAAAACCTTAAAAATTGATTAAAGATATCAATGCATTATGGCAGGATTACCTAAAAATACAATAATATGTGTAGTATTTAAAAATCATGCATGATGGGGAACGGAAGGAATGGAAGTTACAGGAAGTCGTGAGGGAAGGAGACAGCTGCCACGCTGGTCCTACCAGCCAAATCAACCCTGGCAGTCCCTAAGATGACAGACGCCACAGCCTGATCATCCTTGTATTCAGGAGAAGGAAAAAGGAAAATGATCAAGGCTCAATTTTGCTAACTCAGAAAATCAGAGAACTGCAAGCATCTTCTCTGGAGAATGTTTCAGTGATTAATACTACTACATACATTCTTTTCATGCTAATCTATTTCATGTTGCAATTATATATATACATAGAGAGGGAAAGAAACCATTCCATAGGCAAGCACACAGAAAGGCTTTCAAGAAATGAATGTGGTCATTTACAAGGCCACACCAGTAAAATGGCACAGTTTTATATGTCAAGCATAGCAAATTACTGTGATCATCATTTTATTCTTAGTACCTAAAACTCTGTATCAGATTTTTATGAGCCTGCTTTTTCCATTTCTCTAATAGATACCTGACTATGAAATATTTTATTTCACTGTGTTCTGTTTTGTGATTAGGTCCTATAAGATACTATGAGTTTAAGTGTTTGCTCTTTGCTTTCTTAACTGTACTCCTACTTCCTTTCCCAAATCATCCTCTCTTTTGTTTGTTTTAGGAAAGGCTATACATCTTATGATACTTAAAATATTGTGTTATGACATTTTACAGGCACCTGACATTTTCCTAACAGGATTATAATACAGGCTCCATGTTAAAGCACAACACTTCAAATAAGCACAGAAATCATATACACAATGGAACAAAAGAGCCTATCTGAGCAGCTTTATAACGTTGCACAGAATTCCCTCACCACCACTTAAGATAGAATTGTTTTTATTTCAGCAATGTTCTTTTAATTAAGTCTTAAACATATAAAACATGGCAAATGTAAATATGTATTATAAATCCTTAATTATGAGGATCACTAAGCTTTCATGCAGCTTCCCGCCTTGGAGATAGATTCTTTTTGTACAAAATCAGCCAAAATTGAGAGATAAAAGTGAATGATGTGAGCAAAGTTAAACTTTGTTTATAATGCCCTTCTCTTGGTACCAGTGTCACTCTACTGCACTGTCTTTGAGAGTTTCATTCTGCTTCCATTTATCTAGTGGTGTTGAAGCCAAAATCTCTCCCACCATTTTCTGCCTTCATTGTCATGTTCAGAAAGACTAGCAACCTAGAAGTTGAGTTAAATGTTGGGGTCCCTGAGATCTCCATGTCAAAAAATAAAGCACTTTGGGATCACAAAAGGGCAACACTGCCCCTCTGTTTGGGAGGAGTTTAAATTGAATCTAGAAAGACCCCTTGCTAATTTTTAATCCCACATACTGTTTTAAAACTATACCAGAGATTATTCTGGTATGGTAGAAACTAAGAAATATTCTTATTCTATATTCCAACACTACTTAATTAAAAATGTGCCACCCAGGGACAATGTTTTCCATTTCTCTACCAATATGGACGATTCCCAATTTCCACAACAATATCTTCCAACATGTGCACGGGAATGCATGCGTATGCACGCGCACATACAAATACACACACACACACACACACACACACAAAATGACAATTTCATCTCAGCAACTCATTTCCCTTACAGACCATTTTCAATTTAGCTCCTTCCTTCTGTTTGGCTATCTGCTGATCTGATTTTAAAAGACAAACACAGGGCGCCTGGGTGGCTCAGTTCGTTAAGCATCTGCCTTGGCTCAGGTCATGATTCCAGGACCCTGGGATCAAGCCCTATGTTGGGCTCCCTGCTCAGTGGGGAGTTTGTTTCCTCTCCCTCTGCCCCTCCTCCCTGCTCATGCTTGTTCTCTCTTTCTCCCAAATAAATAAATAAAATCTTCAATAAAAATAACTGTTTTAAAAAAAGACAAACACATATTATCTTTGAAAACTAAAGATGTCTTGAAGATAGATATATATTCCATCTCTTAGAGCACAGCTACTGGCCCAGAGAGAAATTTAACTTTCTCAAATTTTCCCCAAAATCTCTCTCTTGGCTCTGATATAGCAAAAGTCAGGCTGATAGGAAACTGTTGGGCTCTCAGTTGTGAGCCATTCAGTTCAGATATCTATTCAGTGTCATCTAGGCATCTACCAACTCCAAAGCTTGCAATTAATTCCAAAAAGAGTTTATCAGTGCCCTTGACTCAAAGGGCATTTTTTTAAAAATCTCTCTATATAGGTTATAACTGCAGAGTAAGTCAAGTAATAAGATTATAGGTTATAGTTTGCTTTTAAACTATACAATAAACGTAATTTAGGAAGGCAGGTGAATTTATATATTTACATGATGTTTCTAAACTAATATCAACCTATGACCTCAGTTGTAAGTACCATAATTGCCAGTGGGGGGGGGGGGGGGGGGAAATGGTTACAGAAACAAATATGTCTTTTATGATTTAAAAGCACGTAATATCTTATTCTAGAGCACTGCCAAGTAATGAGAGGTACTTAATAAAAAAAGTAATTAGAGCTATAGCCAACAGATACATATCATACCATTTTTTCCCTTGTGATTTAAAAACCTTAGAGGTAAATTTCATCACTGCTCTATTAAATACTACCAGCATTTAAAACTTTTATAGTTACTAATTTTAAACTACTTAAAATGTCAAATGTTTTCAAGCTTCACTCACTTTCCCAATTATTACATTGGAATGACTCATTAACTGTAACATAAACAGACCCACTTTTACCTCCTGTTATGCTATATCTCTGATTTTATTACCAGAGTACCACTTTTCCGTGAACCATGACAAAAATTCATTGGAGGGAAAAAAAACCCAAACCAAACACATACTCTTTCTCTGCCAAATACCAATTTTCCTCAAAAGAATGGAATAATAATAATTTGTAACAGATTTTACATGTATATTCTTTACCATTACATAATACTGTACATGGTACATAATAGTACATAGTACCTGAACACCTTAGCAAAAGACATTCTGACAAAAACTTTACCCTCCAGAAATCAATTGGGAAACAAAAATATCTTTACTTGTGCAGTAGCATATCAGATTTGGTCTTTACTAAATGGACCTGGAGCAATCGGCTTTGTAGAGGGTCTAAATTCATTGACTAAAAACAAGGAAAGCTGGTTCTAGAAGTCAAATAAAAAATTACATATGCATACATACATACATGTATACCTACTTGAAGCACACAGACAACTACAGCTTTAGAACTCATTGAAGAAATTTGAGTGTGGAAACCTTAGACATCAGAGTTTCCCCCAAAAAAGCAGTCAAGAAGATAATCCAAAGGTCAATGACACCTCCATTATTTAGAAATACAATTTACTATAATTTAGAGTTATGGGTAAACTATTATTTCTCAAGAAATTGTAAATCTTTTTTTAAACCCTGAAAGCCTTCAAATTACAATATTAATCTCCAGGGTAAACATTTTCATTTAAATATATTTGGTTAATTGAGGCTTTTTGATGAGTTCACTCTTCCTTTAAGAAGGACTTTCATGTGATGTGATGAGCACTGGGTGTTATACACAACTGATGAATTGTTGAACTCTACATCTGAAATAAGTGATGTACTATATGTTGGCTAACTGAATTTAAAAAAAGAACTTAATATATTTTTTTAATGCCAACATAAGAATGATATAAATATCTCAATTGTAAAAGTAAATTATGACCCTGATTACCAAAAAAAAAAAAAAAAGAAAGGGACTTTCAGTGATAATCACAAGGTCTCCTAAAGCTCCACAGTTTTTGTCTGCATTTAGTTTGGGGCATTTATATCTCTTTCTGAGATTTTCCTTTTTAAGTGTCCTTAGCATTTAATCCTACAATTCAAAACCTGTTTTTAAAGATCTGTTTGTTAAAAGAGTATTTCTAAAAGTTCCTAAGTGAAATACCTATTAAAACAATTATCCATATATTCTATGAGAATTCACTCCACCACCGCCACAACACAGCTCATTTCACTACATGAATGTAGTTAATTCTTGAAACATGTCCTATTTTAAGCAAATATTCTGCGACAAGTCTCCCTTTCCCCATCATACTTGTTATCTTGAAAAACAGCAATGATTCTAGACAAATACTAAAAAGGTTATTGAGGCCAAAATTTCTGAATCAATAAACATTTTTAAAAATTAACCTAAGAAAGAATTGAAATACCAGCCTACTGAAAAAATCAGATCAAAGCCTGCATTATTTAATATTTCACCAGAGATATTCACTACCAATCTGAATATGCATATCTGGGATGTACATAACAATGTTGGATAAGCTTTCACTACTCTTTATAATATTTTCAGGAGCTGGGCCAGTCTGTGAACTTTCAATCACTAAGAAGGAGAGAAAGAGATTTTAAAAGGAGAGTGGAGGACTTAGATAAACTGACTAATTGGCAACCTAAAGGTCGAGGGACTCATTAGTTGACAATATTAAGGCCCTAATATTGATTTATCTGAAGTAAAGGTGATTCAAATTCTAAATATGGTATCAAATTGAGAAAAATAGATATTTATAAAGCAAAACTGATACTCTATTGTAAAAAAATTCAGAGCCATGTAATAGCAGGGGTCACTGTCCCTTATCATCTGTTCACAGTGGATAGTCATGAGCCCCACTATAGTTCTTGTTGACACCCAGAGAAAGTCACATTTCAGTGAGCTCTACAAGACTGTCCTTGGTTGTCTTTGATTTGGAAATCGGTTTTTTCATAAGAGAGAAATCTTCATTAGAGCTGAGCCATTAAAAACAGAATTATGAAAAATAAAGTATGTTAACACATGCCCATTTACTTTGGGGAAAAAAGTTACAATAGAATTTCAGTGAAAAGAATTTGTAAAATGTTATATTCCATCATATTTTTAACTTAAATTTAAAAAAAACTACATTAAACAGTGTAGTGTAAATAAAATGAGGCCAATGATCAGTTCTTGGAAATGAAAAGTAAATACAACTCCAAATGGACAAGACATTTACATAAAAATTAATTATGTTGGCATGAGTAGGTGAAAGGCACCTGCCTAGTTATTATGAATTCTCAGTGGGCAGTGCTTAAATGAAAGTCTATTTTTTAACTTACCCTAGAAAGTTCGCCAATTTCAGAATTTGTAGGAAGCTGCTACTGTAAAAGTCACAGGGACAAGAATACTCTTCCAATAAGATCATCTGCCTCATATAATCAGTGATTCCAAATGCAAGTTTCTGATTAGTATATGGAATGGGATAATTTACACTCATGAGAAAGTAAAAAATAACAACAGAATTTTCATTCAAAATACCTGAGATGCAATTACTTATACACTTTATTGAACTTCTTATATTAACAGGATTACTTGAGATTGAAGGTGCCCCTTTAGCAACCAAAACTGCTGAAGCTTTACAAATAGTTACAAGTAATTCACAACCACTGAAATAACAGTATTTCTGAACAATAAAGTCTTTAAGAAGAAACATATGAGGAAGATACTAATTTGAAGGTCTCTTCTGTTAGAGTTCCTACTAATTTCAGTACCACAATTCCACAAGTATGTATTTCTGTGCTAAATAATTAAGACTAAATTTGATCATAGCAGTATAATTTATATACTACCCATGTCTCACCATTATATTGTATGTTATTTAAATCAAGGATTAATGGGCTTTTTCTATAAAAGGCCAGATAGTAAAGAATATCATATAGGTCTTCATATCAAGAGAGGGAAATCAATTTAAGAAAATTTTGTTGATAAAATACAAAATATAATAATAATAACTGAATAAAAATTTTTGCCATACGGGTCTACCAATGAGAGGAATATAAATTTTTTGTGCCACAAAGAATTCTTTTAATTTTTTTCCAAACAATTAAAAAAACTTTTTTTTCCAAACATTTAAAAATAGAAAAACCACTCTTAGCTCACCGGCCCTACAAAACAAGGCAGTGGGCCATATTTGGCCAACCTCTGAGCTAAATATTACATTATCTTACAATTGATGCTATGCAATTCTATTAATTTGTTTTCACTGAAGAGGTAAATTAATTCAATCTTGATATAGAGATTGGGTCCCATAAGGGAACCTTTTGTATGTGATACAATTTCCAAAATTTTAGAAGACAATAATGTTAATTACTAAGAGTGAGCACTATGTGTCCTGTGAAAGTCATATTTTTGACCCTGAGCTAGCTATGAGTTGTGTCGTCCCCAGAGCAGGAGACTGCCCTTATCAGAAATTATTTGGGATGCATGCAATCAGAGGCGGGGAGAAGGCACCAAACTGAAGAAAACAAATCAGTATGGCTGTTAGAAAAGTGAGTCAAAATGCACACTCACCAGTATGTCCAAAGGCCAGCTATTTATGCATTGTATCATATAATTATATTTTCATCAGTACTTTACTGTTACAGTCTAGTTATTTTTTGCCATGGGAACAAATTCTTGGGAGAAGAAGGAAAAGCAGGAAGCTTCAGGAAAGAATTACAAGGCTGAGTTTTAACAATTTGGGAATCTGTCCAGTTGCATTCACATTGCATCCCTGAGCCCACAAGAGTGATGATCCACTCAAGCAATTACCTTCATCTATTGCTGATTTTAACATATCCTTTCCATGATTCTGTCAGAGTAGATATCAGATAAACCTTTTTTTCCAATTAGATAAAAGAAAGAACTTAACTTTTAATTAAGTTATTCATAAGCTACTTGGTGAGCATTAAATATTTTCAAAGTTAAGACTCAGGAGACCAGAAAGCCTTTGTCACATGATGTGCAAGAGTAAAAATAACTAGTCCATACACCTGTTCCTTCTTTTGTGGTGAGTCAAGCTCTCCCCCAAAAACATCTTAATGTTCAGCAAGAAACTGTGGGTCCATAAGAATAACTATAAAAATAGCTATCTCCCTTCTCAATTCATGTCTCTTGGTAGCAAGTGAAGAAACCAACAACAGTCTGTGCAATGTATCAGAGAGCAAGCCCTTCCAGGAGGACCTGTCTCTAAACTTCCATGTAAGGAACACCTCAACATAATAACAAATTTGTCTTGACCAGAATAAAGAGGAAAGACCTGCGGCTGGTTCACTGCTTTTGAAGTGTCAAGCAGGGCGCTAGTAGGCAAAGAATGTGGTTTATTCAACATATTTCATCTTTAGACAGGTGAGGAGTAAGCAAAGCCACCAAGTATGTGGGAGCACGTGCATCTGGTGGTTTATACAGATTTATTTACATATATACACGTGCACATACATGTGAACATGTTTATGTATATGTGTGTATTTGCACAGAATCCTTCCAATGTAAAGTTACCGTGTTGATTAATTAGATCAACTAACATTCAAATTAAAGTGCATCTAATCCCTGAGCTGTTCCTGGTTTACAGTGCTGTCCCATGAAAGCTTTCACATTGGCAGCCGTGGGTCGTCTTGGGGGCTGACTCAGTGGAGAACAGAATCGCTCTTGGTGAATCAGCTGTAAGTAAAGGGAGAAGGTCTTTGTATTCACCTGGGAGACTGACCTTTAATTTTATTCATATTCAGTTCTCCCTGACTTTAACATTGGTATTCAAGATTGATTCATGTTTTAAAATAAAGTCTTGTCCAAAAGAATTACTGGTGTTACTGTAACACTTTAAAAATGCTTATGCTGAAAAAAATTAAAAATACAAAAAATACAAATGTTTATGCTGGTTGATGGTCACTTGTCCATACACTGAATCCCAACCTTGATGGTAAACATATACACTTGTTCTCCCGAACAAGATAAAACATATGAAGCACATGGTAGTAAGCAGACCTTGCTTCCTTCCAAAAATTAAAAAAAAAAAAAAAAATACTGAGTATTAAAGAATAAAACAAAAATTGGGAAATGAATTTTTTCTCATACATATTATTGCAAAGCATACTATCTAGGTGATATTAACAAGAAATTATTAAATGCGATTTTAATTAGATGAGTGCATTTATTTGTATTTTTGACACTTTAAGAACTGTCAACTCAATATATATGGTAACCAAGAACTCCAACTTTATTATTTAAATAATTCCTAATAATTTAAAATTTTATAGGTTCTTTAAGTTTTGCAAATGTTTAGCAGAGCATTAAACCACTTCAGGAACAAGCCAAACGTGAGAGAATACAGAACCAGGGTTGCAATTTTAAGTGTGGGCCCGAGGCCCAGCCAAAGCTAAGCACTCCTGAACACTCTGCTCTCCGCAGGTCTCAGCAGCGCCTCTGCCCTTCGCTAAAAAGATCTATTACAAAAGAAAGCTATTGAATGTCGAGCTGCCTTTTACTGGACTTCAAGAAAACAAACACAAACAACCATCAATCAATCCTATTCATATATTATTAACCCAAATATAGGCAGTGCCTTGGAAAGACAGGACTGTGTCCAGGCCAGAGTTGAGCTCTGCTTTTCTGAAGGGAAGGATGCTTCAAGTGATGTGCTTTACATTGTAAGAGTGACCTCTAGTGCCTTCCTTTTTTGTTGAACTTCTGTAGTTGGACGATGAACTACTTATGCCTTCTCTACACAACTTTGTGTGCATGGGTATGTGTGTCTGTTTAGTTACTGTCTGTCTGTTGTAATGCTTCTCAGATGCTGCCATTACAACCATCCAAGGTTCTGACTAGGTGAGAATAGGCAACTTTCCTTGTCTCACGGAATTCTTACACAACCAAATTAAAACTGAATCTGAAACACAGTGCAGCATCCGAGGGATGTTCTCTTCTTGCAGTGACAGATACACCATGCCATTAAATGAGTTAATACTGCATGGGACCCCGAAACCACAGTAGCCACGCAATGTGCATGGACATCTGACTTGTGCCACAAGGGCCATTTATCATGTTTTTCCCACATCAGAGGGCTTTAGAGTGTTCCAGGGCTGTGCCATAGCAAATGCCTGATTCCTGGCGTATGTGTATTCCCTAAACCTAAACCTGGTCATACAGCAGCAGCATCGATTCCTGAACAGGCCTCACAGCCCTTTCTAGAGGAGCAAATGAGCTTTTCTTTTTAAATCAGAGAAAGAGATAAAAAGTTGAATTTGCAGAGCTTATATATCATTTATCGAGGAGGGGGAAATTCTCCCATTTAGGGATTTTAAGCCAAATATAACTTTTAAAACTTTTTCTATCTCTAATAAAAAGTGGATGAAGGGAGTTCTGCCAAATTATTTTGGGTGATACTTAAATAAGAAATAGGTCTTAATAAATCTTCCCTGAATCAATTAACTTAGAATATTCAATCACAAATGTATAAAGTTAAAAATAATGCTTTTAAGAATTCATACTTCTGACAAATCACCTAAATGTTTTTCCTTTAAGCAAAATGTAGGAATCAAGCCCCCTCTTTCCAGAGTACTCAAATCTCATTCTTTAGGGAGTGAGGGCACAATTCTAAATACTGGGGTTTACCTCTACCAGTTTTGCTCCTGAATTCTGCAGTGCATTTCGGCTATTAGCCTGGCATGATTTTAAAGATGCAGCCAGCTATCTGTCTACCAATGCAAACTTCAAAAATCTAAGCTAATGCAGCATAAGGTAAAGTCTGCCAGTTGTTTTCCTGTTACGCATAATTCCAATAAAATTCAGTAATCCTTAAAAAGGATTCACAGGCTATTCCCTGGTTAAGATGCTAATTTAATGTTTTAATGTTTTACTAGAACTTGAGCTTTCTCAATGAATATTCAAAGAAGAGAGGATAAGAGTCTGCTCACGGACAAAAAAAAAAAAAAAGAAATGACACTTTGCATATTTTGACCAGACCAGGAGGAAAGACAGACATGGGTAAAGCCAGTCACATCTGCAAGATTTTTAAGTGAGGCTTCATTTACAGCAACATGCTTTGCAGCAATGCAGTTGCAAATAATAATCATAAAAACAACAGAATTAAAGTTTTGCAGAGAAGCCCCCCCCCATCACTGCAAGTTTCAAATCATTTGCTGTATACTTACAGGAATTCCCAGCTATGACCCTTTTCCAATTTTGAGTAGATAACAGAAGTAGCATCTTGAGGACAGCTCCGGTGACAGACCCCATGTTCACATTTGTTGGGCTCCCCCAAAAGATCTTGAGTGGCTCTCCGAGCGCTGTCTGGGTCTTCAGCACCTCTGGGTCTCTCAGTTGCTCTCCCTCCTTCCCTCCCCTCTCTCTCTCCTCCTCTCTCTCCCTCTCTGTCTCACACACACACAGACACATACACACAGGCACACACACACACACCCCCCACACAGCCCTGACTCCTCAGTGAAAGGCCCCCCCCCAGCATCTTCCCTTACAAGCATCCACAGCGACCAGGCCACGCCCACTCCTCGCGGCGGCGGTCCCCGACAGTGGCCCTGGTCCCTCCTCCAAATTCACAGCGGCGCTCGGAGCCCAAGCTGCACCTGCAGGCGGCGGCCTGCTGCTCCGGGGCCTCCTCGGGGCTCCCTCCCCGCCCCGCTATTCGCCAACAGTCCTTAACCCTTTCTCCCCTCTAGAGACGAGGCTGGGGGGAAGGGGTGAGGCGGTGGAGGCTCCCGATTTTCTGGAGGTCTTGCCTTTAGCGGAGCCAGTCAACACACTGAGCTAATTCCTGAATATCCGGGGAGGGCATCCAGGTAAAACTGCGTTATGTTTCAAAACAAAAGCATAAAAGAAGACAGAAATAACTAAGCAGTATTGGTAAATTGTAGCTAAAACTGTCCTCAGGGAAAATACTTGCTGTTGTTTTTCTCTGTTTATATAAAACTATCCTCTTCAGCTACGGTGCCAGGATTTTATTATGGAAATTCCTCACAAGGAAACAGACATTCCTGTTTGGCAGATATTTAGAATCATCTGGTAATAGTCTGCAAGAAATTAACATTTCTTATTTTAGTGCATCAGGAGGACAAACCCACAAACCGAAAGCTTTGGATGGATTTATTTTGATGAATACATCATGCTGTGAATAGGCAGCTGTATTCTTAAATTCTTTAATAACAATTCCCAAAAGGCCTGAAATGAAGAATGATGGGATACTGAAGAAGGGGACCCCCCCACACACACACGCACACACACCCCAAAACTAAACAATGTAAAGATATAATTCAAATGCTCTAAAGGAGAGAGGAATAAAGTTGAATTCACAAGCTCACCGACTACAGAAAAATTACTCTTCTAATGGCTGATCCATGAATACTGCTATTTCTTGAATAGAATATTAAAATATTTAAATAACGGGGTTGATATCAGATAATAAGTGTATCACATGGTATCACAGAGGGTAAGTAATCTCTTTAAAATAAATGTGAAGATATTTAACTGATCACGTGCTAGATTTTAGAAGAACAGGAATCCTAGAGTTCTCAAGCATCTCTTGGTGATTACAAATTAGAAGACGCATAAGCCTATATGTAGCAACAGTACCCTTGCTATGGAATGAACGAAATAAGGAGAAAAAGGACAGATGCATCCTCCTGTCTAACCATAAGAGCTAAACAAATACGTTTGGCTCTTGCCTACAAACAAAGCAGAAGAGGTGTTTTTTTCTTTTCCTACTTACAGATGAGAAAACAAGAACAGAGAATTTAAATAATTTGTAGAGGTCATAGAGTTAGTTAAGTAGAGTACCAAAGACTGGACTTTGTTTTTCTGACTCCAATTTTACTGCTCTCACCCTGGGACTTACTGCCCCTCACATCAGAGGACACCTCCTCCCTGACCTCGCAGCAGTGGCTAAAACTTGAGGCCCTAGGGAAAAAAAAAATAGTAACAGCAGGGAAAAGAAAGGTCATTGTTTGAGCATTTGCTTGTATTCCTAGGCCTATATCCCTGATTTTATTTTCTGATATAATATATTAGGCAAAAACAGATACAAGTTGACAATTTATGTTAGGTAATTATTGAAGGAGATTAAATGTTATTGAACACATACTATATGTCATTTGTTATCTAATTAAATTATTATAGCAATCTTTGAGGGAACTATCATTCTGTCTATATAGCCAAGAGACTAAAACGCAGAGAAGTTAAGCCGTATGTCCAGAGTGCCACAGTGAGTAAGAGAGAAGGCTGGGCTGGCATTCTGGACTACAAAGCTCTAAAATCATTACTTTTAATGACTCCACACTGAAGAACAGGTTCTTGGATTCTCCTGACGAGAAAAGTTGTCTTCCTATTAAAAATTTATACTTAATTGTTCCCATAAAACAAATTAGAGAATGCTTTTAAAAGGACCAGTACACATAAATGAAAAATAACTGAAACTGTCATGCCAATAATAACTTCTTTAGGACAAAGTGTAAATTATCACAGTAGCCATTAATGATGGCTTTTCCGTATCGGTGGGCTATAGCTACAGAATGAGGTGGAGGCTGGCGCTGGAGAGAAGACCACAGCATTTCAAGCCACCACACCACCTGTCCCTGTCTGATGACCACACAGGGCAGCGATTGCCCGGACAACGTGAAGCAAGGGAGAGAGAGAATGTGGACTTTGCAAACAGAGGAGCCTAGATATGAATTCAGCTTTCACTATGGTTCTCATTAAGTGATTCCATTACTCTGGTCCTTGATTTCTTAAAAAAATAATAATAGTAAGAGAATAATGACTAAAAGAGCCACTGTGATATAGTGTATGATAAGTACTGAGTAGCTAGCACTGAGTGGGCCCTCATTTACTTATTGGCCTTAGATCTCTGCGTTCTGACTGTTCAGAGTAGTGGTTTGAGCAGGAAATGCTGGAGTCTGGCAGCCCAGGTTCAATGTCTGCCCCAGCTGCCGCACCACCCAGCGCAAGCTCTTGGGCAAGCTATGTGTCACCTCTGCTTCTGTTTCCTCTTCTATGCCCCAAGGATAAATAAAGTATCAACCTCAATGCCAAGACAGTGCCATAAAGTGAAAGCCCCTAGGAGTTACACAACCAATGTTGTTCTTGTAATCATTGTATTCTACAAATGACTTTGCACAAATGAGAAATCCAAAAGGAATTAAGACTTGCCAGAGGGACATGACCCATTAGTGGCAGGAAAGGGTTGGTCACCAAGACCCACTGACCAGTGCTGCTTTTCCCCATCCCCACCAGATGGTGCTTAATGTCAGGAAAAAAAAAAAAAAATGAATCTGAATGGGGAAAATCAGAAAAGCATAGAGCCCTAATTTTGCACATCACTGTACTGCTGACTCAGACTCGCAAATCACTTCTCCCTGTGCATGCATTTGTGGTTATATTTTCCACCGATTAAGATAAACACAACTGCTGGTGCTTAGGGTTTGGCATATGCATATTATGGGCCAGGCCCTGCTTGAGAAAGCATTATAAATCAAATCAAAATGTTAAAATTTGTAAAACAAGGCTTTCAATTTCCTCTTGGTACTACTTGCCAGAGAACTGTATGTCCCACCACAGTGTACAAGGAGGCTCCTGGATTGTACTTTAGATTGAAAAAAGACCTTCAGGCCACAGGTGAACAAAGTCACATCAAAAGACTAGACAGCGATCAAGATGCCACTCCTTCGTTTCTTTTATTCGTGTAAACAATTGTTTGATTTGGTGCCTGAATCTCTTGACTGTTTTTTTTTTCTGGATTTCGGGGAGGGTCTGGGCTTCCTATTCTGCAATTTTGTTGATGTCACTATTCAAAATAGATTTTTTTTTTTTTTAATTTATTTGAGAGAGAGAGGGAGAAAGAGTGAGTGCGCACACATGCATAGGCAAGAGCAAAGGGAAAGGGAGAGAGAGTCCTAAGCAGACTCCACACTAAGCACAGAGCCCAATGTGGGGCTTGATCTCACAACCCTGGGATTATCACCTGAGCAGAAACCAAGAGTCGTTGCTTAACAGACTATGCCACCCAGATGGCCCCAAAATAGATTCTTTTTAAAACTACAATATATTTGAGGTGCAATACTGTGGTTTTAAGGAATATATATTTGGTCATTCACATGACCAAAATATATTTCTCATATTATATTTGGTCTTCTGCAGTTTCTGGCTCACAGCTACTAAAACCCTTGGAATTTCCTGATAAAGGGTGATCAATGTGTCTTTGTTATGTTAATGAAGTGACCTTTGGAAAACCCGTAAGTAACTTAAGGATGGGGACTGACTGCCAGGAGAACCAACCCTGTGATTAGAGAGCTGGAACTTCCAGTACCTCCTTGCCTCCCCACTCCTGGGGAGGAATGAGAGCCAGAGATTGAGTTCTATTGCCAATGGCCAATGATTTAATTAATCATGCCCATGTAATTGTGTTTGGAGAGCTTCCAGTTTGGTGAACAGGTAGAGTGTAGAGATTTAAGGAGAGTGGTATGTCTGGAGAAGACATGGAAGCTTCGCACCCTTTTCGCCATACCTTGCTCTATGCATCTCTTTCATCTGGTGTTCTGGAGTTATCTCATTTTAGAATAAACCAGTAATCTAGTAAATAAAACATTTCTCTGAGTTGTGTGAACCGCTCTAACAAAATAATCAAACCCAAGGAGGGGGTTGTGGGAACCTCTGATTTATAGCCAGTTGGTCAGAAGTACAGGTAAAGTTGGGGGAAGGAGGACAGTCTTAACAACTGAGCCCTCAACCTGTGTAATCTGATGTGATCTCTCAGTGGATGGTGTCAGAATTGAGTTGAATTTTTGGCACCCTTCTGTTATCCTGAGAATTGCTTGTTGGTGTGGGGAATTGGGGAATCACCCCCCCACACACAAACACCCACTAAAATTCATCTCAGAACAGCTACTGATGAGACAATAAAATTTTTGCCAAAAGCCCCTTCCCAAATATATTTATATTGAATATAAACAATGTTTTCTATGCTATAACCAGTAAACATACAAAAATACTCGTTGTCATTGTTGGGGCTGAACCTTTATTGAGTTAGTATTTTATTAATGGTATTTACTTTTATTTATTTTTTTGTACTACCTATTTTTTTATTATGTTATGTTAATTACCATACATTACATCATTAGTTTTTGATGTAGTGTTCCATGATTCATTGTTTGCGTATAACACCCAGTGCTCCATGCAGAACGTGCCCTCTTTAATACCCATCACCAGGCTAACCCATCCTTCCACCCCCCTCCCCTCTAGAACCTTCAGTTTGTTTTTCAGAGTCCATAGTCTCTTATGGTTCGGTATTTACTTTTATTTTGTATTGCATTTTCAGTTAAGGGACTTAACATTCTGTAACACAAATACACTTTTCATCAGTGACTTCTTATTGTCCTAAGTGCTACTATTTTATTTTCTTTTAATCACTATGTTACAAATCGTGTAAGTGATGACTTTGATAATAAGACACATACTGAGTTTTGCAACTTTGCAAACACCCAAAGCTCTAGCAGTGCACTCTTTCTATTAACAGCTCACGTGATGCAACCCTTCCATAATAAAGATTTAATTGGCAAATAAAGATAAAAATTATAGGCAACACTGGATGCTCTCTTCAGAAAAAATAGTAATAGTGAAAAATATGCAAATCTCCTATATGGTACTACAACTTTACTTCCTTTTTTTCCTTAGTAGTATTAAAGAAAACTTGTAATTCTTGCCTACCTAAACAAATTATATATATAACTATGTATACTGTTTATATTATATATATGCATATATACATAGTTTGCATCATTCAACAACATTTAAGATGAAATATAATTTACTTTTTAATAGAAAGTATTTAAGATTTTAGATATTCTGATTACAATATTATATATTATACAGTGAGTGTGGGGTCTTAAATGACTTGAAATTTTCCCTTTTTAAAATAAATATTATTTGAAAATATTTTAAATATTTAATATGTAAGTATTTTTAATAAATTTTAAAATAAAAATCATTTTGGACTTATAGAAAAATTACAAAGATGGTACAGAAAGTACCCATTTACCCTCCACACCCAGGTTCCCCTATTATTAGCATCTTACATTAGTTTGGTACATTTGTTATAATTAATGAACCCATATTGGTATATTATCACTAACTAAAAGTCCATATCTTATTCAGATAATCTTCATTTTTACCTCATGTTCTTTCTGTGTTCTAGGACACCATCAGGATACCACATTACATTTACTATCCATGCCTCCTTAGGATCCTTTTGGCTGTGACAGTTACTCAGACTTCCCTTATTTTTTATTACTTTAAAGCAGTTTTGAGGATATTGGTTGGCTGTTTTGTACAATGGCCCTCTAATGGAATTTGTCTATTGTTTTTTCATGATTAAACTAGAATTAGGAGTTTTTGAGAGGAAGATTATAGAGGTAAAGTGCCATTTTTATCACATCATATCAAGAGTATGTACCACTAGCATGACTTATTGACCTCCATCACTTCGAGTAGAAAGTGTCAGATTTCCCCATTGTCATATTCCTCTTCCTTTTCATCCTTTCTTCTTTCCTCTTTGGAAGGAAGTCCCTACGTGCAGCACACACTCAGGAATGGGGAATTATACTCCACCTACTTGCGAGCAGAATTATCTGTATAAACCACTTGGAATTGTTCTGCATGACAGATTCATCTATTCTCCCAATTTATTTAATCAATCATATGGACTCACGGATATTTATGTTATATATCGGTCTATAATCCAATACTACTCTACTTTGTTGCTCAAATTGTTCCATCTTTGGATGAAAAAGCTTCTATCAGTAGCCTTTTCAATTGGATCCTGTGTTTTTTTAACATACTTCCACCATTGTGTGTGTGTGTGTGTGTGTGTGTGCACATTTCAGCACTTCCTTAATTTCTGGCATCACAGGATTCTCCAGGCTCATTTTCTGTATTTCTTGCCCCTGTCTTAGAATCAGCTATTTCTTTAAAGAGCCTTGGTTCCTTTTACTAAAGAAGAGTATCTAGGTCCTAAGTGTGTTTATTGCTACTGGTATCCTTACTTCTAGGCCCTTTGGCTGAAAGAGCAAGGAAATATATGTGTACATAGCTAATCTGTGTATATCCAGATATCTATAAATATTTCCATGTCAATTTATTTGTATATATATTAAGCTAAATATGATTTCATAGTTATGTCTCCAACTTCAATCTACTACCAGGTGGGTTATTCTAGCCTCCTTCTCTTTCTTACCTATAAAATGCCATTCCAACAATGAGAAATTTGACTCCCATCCACCCTCATTTACTTAATTGTTCAATTCAAATATGCCTTTAGAGTAGTATCACAATTTTTAACCTGTACTCCCATGGAAAACACCTTTATCAACTAAACTACAGTGATGAGGTACTATTCCTTTAGTCTTGCAGACTCTACTCATTTCCAAAGTTACTTAGTTCAGTAACTTTTTTACCCCTCTTAAATGAGGTTTTTCATACTTCCTAATACAGATAATTGTTTTGTCACATTTTTCATTCCATCCAGGTAGTCCTACCCTCCTACATGAATTTTTTTAAAAATTTGCACACAGTAAGGTTAACTCTGTGCTAAAAGGGTCTATGGTTCTGTGGCTTCTGAGAAATGCATAGGGTTGTGTGTACATAATTACAAATAATACAGTACAAAATGGTTTCTTGCCCTTAACAAAGGTCTACTATGCTTCATCTATTTAACCCTCTCCTGCTCTTCTTCCAACTCCCTGGTAACTACCAAGAGTTTTGGCTTTTCAAGCATGTCATATAATTGGTATCAGACATTATGTAGCCTTTTCAGTCTGGCTTCTCTCACTTAGCAATACACATTTAAGATTCATCCTGTGATTTCCATGGCCTATTAGCTCTTTTCTTTTTATTGCCAAATAATACTCCATTGTTTGGATATGCCACTTTTGTTTATTCTTTCACTCTTGGTTGCTTTCAGTTTGCGGCAATTATTAATAAAGCTACTATCAACATTCACATGCAGTATTTTGTGTGGACACAAATTTTCAGCTCATTGGATGAATATCCAGGAATGTGATTGCTGGATCATATGGTAAGATTATGCTTAACTTTGGAGGAAATTGCCAGTCTTTCAAAGTGGCTATGCCATTTTGCATTCCTACCAGCAATGAATGAGAGTTCCTGTTGCTCCACATCCTTGCCAGCAATTTTATTGTCAGTTTTCTGGATTTCGGCCATTCTAATAAGAGTGTAGTTGTATTGCATTGTTGTGCCAATTTGCAATTCTCTAATGACAAATGATCTTGAGCATCTTTGCATATGTTTACTTGCCATCCGTGTATCTTCTTTGTTGAGACATCTGTTCCGGTCTTTTGCCATTTTTTAATTGGGTGGTTTTTTTCTTATTATTGAGCTTAAGAGTTTTGTATATTTTTAAATATAATTCATTAATGAAATATATGTTTTACAAATATCTTCTCCCCATCTGTAGATCTTATTTTTGATATGGTATCTATAGACTTTTCACCAAACTCAAGATCTAGATTTTCTCCAAAATTTTCTTCTAGCTTTTATTTCTGCTTCTGACATATATGGTTTATGATACCCACTGAGCCCATTTCTGTGGAAGTTGAAATGTTTGAAGACTACCTTTTCCCCATTGAATTGCCTTTGCTCCTTTCAAAGATTAGTTGAATGTATTTGTGTGGGCCTGTTTCTGTGCTCTCTCTTCTGTTCCATTAATCTGTATATTCTTCCACTAATAGCATGCTGTCTTGATTACCATGACTTTATAGTTAAGTCTTAAAGTTGGATAGTGTCAGTTGCTGACTTTGTTCTTATTTAGTATTGTGTTGGCTATTCTAGGTCTTTTGTCTTTCACTATAAACTTTAGAATCAGTTTGACAATATCTGTAAGAAAGCCTGTCTGGTATTTAGGCTCATGTTGCATCCGTAGACCAAGATGGGAAGACATGACACCTTAACTGTATTGAGCTTTCCAATCCATAAATATGAGCACCATGAATCTACATTTTATAGTTTCCATCAAATTTGGACAACTTCGGTCATTATTTCTTCAAATTTGTTTGCCCGCCCCACCTTCTTCACGAACTCCAATGACATGCATTTTGGGCCAGTAGAAGTTGTCCTGCAACTCACAGGTGCTCTTTTCATTTTCAATTTTTGTCTGTGTATTTTATTTTGAATAGCTTATATTTCTAAGTCTCCAGGTTCACTAGTCTCTTATTCAGTCATATTTAATATGCTGTTTATATTCTGAATATTTTTTATCTTGGGCACTGTAACTTTTTACTCAAGGACTTCAATTTGCATCCTTTTTATTTCTTCCATGACACTACTTAACCTTTTGAACATATGAAATACAATTACGTTAAGTATTTTAATGTCCTTATCTGCTCATTCTAACATCTATTAGATTATAAAATTAATATTAGATTATTATTATTTTCCTCATTATGGGTTGTGTCCACTCTGCTGCTTCACATGCCTGGTAATCATTGATTGGATGCCAGATGCTGTAGGAATTTTACTTTTTTGGTTAATGGATATTTTTGTATTCCTATAAAACTTCTCAGCATTATTCTGAGATGCAGTTAAGTTACTCAGAAATAAGTTGATCCATTTAGGTCTTGCTTTCATGGTTTTTAGGTGAGTCTGGAGTAGTTCTTAGCCTAGGACTAATTATTCTCTACTACTGAGGCAAGAATTTCCTGAGTATTCTAGCCAATGCCTGTGAATTATGAGTTTTCTTCCTCTGGCTGGTAGGCATAGACATTTTTCCACATCCTATGAAAGTACCCAAATTTCTTCCCTCTAATATATTTTTTTAATTTTATTATGTTATGTTAATCACTATACATTACATCATTAGTTTTTGGTGTCTTTCCTCTAATATTTTTGAATGTTTGTTCTTGTTCTCAGATAATTTCTTCACACACATGTGCTAAATGGCATTCTGCTGAATACTCAAGAGGAATCCTCCACAGATGTCCAAGGTTCCCTCTGTGCAACACTTTTCTCCTTGGTGCTCTCCCCTGTGAATTCTAACTGCTTTGGTCTCAAAGCCCCAGCTCCACCTGCTCAACTCAGAGAATCCACCAGACGCTGTCTGCGCCTCTCCCTTCTGCGCCTGGAAACATTCTACAGGCAATAAGCTGCAGCCATTGTAGAGCTCACCTTGCTTGTTTCTCAACTTTCAGAGTTCACTGTCCTTGGTCTCCTGGTATCTAGTGTCTTAAAGCCAATTACCTTATGTATTTTGCCTGTTAATTTTAGTTGTTTCAATTAAGAAGATAAATCTGATCCCTGTTCTCCACGTTAGGTAGCAGGATAAAAAATGGTGTTATATATTCTGTTGTACATAAGATGAGCATGCTATTATGTGATGAATTCTTTCTAAATGATGTCCCTGATCAAAAGTCAGTTAACTATCTATGAGGAATTGAGAGGTTAGAGAAGGAGGAACAGTGTTATTTTGTTTTTTGTTTTTTAAAAAAGCTCTTTTCTAAGCAATTTGCTTGAATGTGTCTTTACGGTAAGTACTATGTGGATGATCTCATATCTAACTGAATACTATAAGCCATTACACCAATATTCACTGGCATCCAAGTTTCCTATATGATCATTCATGATTTAGATGTCTTCTCTGATACAGAAAGATTAGGCTGAACCTTAAGCAGGGTTAACTTTACACATAATAACAATTGGTACACAAAATTAGGGTGGGACTTCAGGAGCTAGAAAATAAATCCTTGATTCTGTCACATTGTTTTAAATATATTTAGCATAAAACAAAATACTCAGTTTCTTAAATAGAACATTTTGCTTAAAATCCACATACTCTAAAAAGGTGAGATTGTCTTTGATCACCCTCATCTGAACTTCAGTACTTTTCCTAGGAAATGACCATGATTTAGGAGAGGTCAAAGATCACCAGATTCAAGAGGGTTGAACAGAAAAGAAAAACAGAATAAAGGGTAGAGAGTGGTGGGGAAAGGGGAAGATTAAGGGAGGGAGAAGTAGGTGTCCAAGATTTCCCTCCTTTATAGTTTGTCTTGGTGAAACCTCGTGACTACAACATTCTGAGTTTTACTTCTCTGACAGAAAAAAGCTTATCCCAGTAGGAATGCATAACGTTAGAAAATGTCATGCTTAGATTTGTGATATCTTTATAGTGAACTGATTTAAGCATAAGGGAACACAGTTACTGCAGAAAACAAAGAATTCGGTAGATAAGGACTTCGAAAATTTTTTATATCTACTAGCATTTATGTTTCAGAACTCTAGACTGCCTCATGGAACGTTTCCATTTCTCAGAATAATGAAGCGGAAACAATTTTGGCCTCGGGCAGGTCCAGGAAAATCAAATCCACCCACTACCTAGATCTTCAGATCCACAACACACAGCAAGCTTCATGCCTGGCAGCTGCTGTGCCTTAAAGAGCCTTAAGGGAGCAATTCTCCAACTTTCAGGGAGAAAACTACTGTAATAGAAGAGGGAGGATAGCTGGGGTTAATCTCCTATAAGTAAAACTGGTCCTTACTTTTGCAAACACAGTAATGGTGCCATCTTTACAGTAGCAAGAAAAAGGAAGAGTGCAGTTGCAGGATTCATACGCTATCTTAAAGAGACTAGCTCCCTTTCTGTATGCTGTCTGAACAGGATGGGGAGGTCAGCCCTAGGAGGTGGATGGAAGCGAGTAGTCATTTCATTTTGACCTGCTATTCAACATGGTAGCCACTAACTGGATTAATATTAGGGTCATTTGCTCAGTCGCATTAGCCACAATGTTGGACAATGCAAATGGAAAACATTTCCATCAGAGCAGAAAGTCATACTGGACAATACTGTTCTCACTGTTCGCAAAGGCTGGGTAACATTTTTATAATATGCCAATATTTCAATACCTAATTTTTCCATTGAAGGCATTTAAAAGCAATTTTCCTTCCAATCTTACTGAAATTATGTGCATTAAAATTTCAGACTGTAAAGTCTCAAAAATGCTCTTTGTGGATAAAAAGTGAACTCAACTGCCCGAAATAACCACCAAGAGTATTCATACCCAATATTTTGGTGGTGTGCGTTGAATACTCCTACCAAAGTGATAAATAAAAGTGAAAGACTGCATGCGGTGTAACTAAAGTATACACTAGTCTTCTTACACAGATTAGTGTGCATACTCCAGTTCACATTTTGAAATAGAGTAGCTTGGATGTGAGGAAATAAAAGAAAAAAACAGAAACATTAAAAAATAGAATAAAACTGATGGTAGTTAACATACAGAGAGCACTGTGACCCAGCTGAATGAAATGGGAAAGAGAAGAAACCCAAGATCAAGAGTTCTCAATTTCTACTCCTTTCATGTACATGAGCAAGACACCAAATCTCTCTGACCCTTGATATTTATACCTGCCTTCCAAGTGTGTTGTGAATATGATATAAGGATAATTAATATGGTGTGTCGATTATACTTCAATAAAAATAGAATAATACATAGTTCCTAGTTTCTTTAACACAATGAGGGCTTAATAAATGTGTCCCATCATTATTAATATAAAAATAAACCCATGAAAACTTGAGTTGTGTATATTAAATATACACAGCTTTATGTCTGTCAATTATACCTCAATAAAGTGTTTAAAAAAAATAAATCCAAGAAACTGCTATTAAAAACTTTCCCAAAAATCTAATAATTATGAATGTATTTGCTGTCAATAAATGTATTTAGCCCAAACCAAAAGTTTAATATATTCACCCTTAGATTTTAAAACACATTATCATAGATATGATATTTGTCAGAGGGCAGTGAGGTAGAATGTCAGTTTTGAACTCTTTGAGTTACAGGTTGTATATTCAGAGGATATTATCCCAGGCCCATTTTTGCATGGAAAAAAATATAATACTGACATCCATTATATTCATGTTCTCTTTATTGAAAAAAATAGCCACAAAATGATGAGACTTTTTTAAGTTACAGAATCCCTGTGAAATTCTTTTACAGACAGTTCCCGACTTACAATGTTGCGACTTACGATTTCTCAACTTTAGATAGTGCAAAAGCAATACTCATTCAGTGGAAACTGTACTTCAGGTTTAGAATTTGTTCCCAGGTTCCCGTTAAGCTGGGCAGTGGTAGCAGTTAGCCAGCTCCCAGTTAGCCACATAATCATGGGGTAAACAGCCAAGAGACTGCCCACTATCTGTACCCACACAGCCTTTCTGTTTTTCACTTTCAGTACAGTATTCAATAAATTACATGGGAGAGTCAACACTTGATTATAAAACAGGCTTTGAGTTAGGAGGTTTGCCCAACTATAAGCTAATGTACATGTTCTGAGCACATTTAAGGTAGGCTAAGCTGGGGGCACCTGGGTGGCTCAGTCGTTAAATGTCTGCCCTCAGCTCAGGTCATGATCCCAGGGTCCTGGGATCGAGCCCTGCATCGGGCTCCCTGCTCAGTGGGAAATCTGCTTCTCCCTCTCCCACTCCCCCTGCTTGTGTTCCCTCTCTCGCTGTCTCTCTGTCAAATAAATAAATAAATAAAATCTTAAAAAAAAACAAAAAAGGTAGGCTAAGCTAAGCCACGATGTTTGTCAGGTTAGGTTTAAGAAAGGCATTTTCAACATAATGGTATTTTCAACTTACAGTGGGTTTATTGGAACATACCCCATTCTATGTTGAGGAAGATTTGACTTCACTGAATGCCCTGGTTGAATTAAGAAAGTCAAAATTTTCTTGCTTAAGGACCTCCACTTATATGCCATTGAATACAGATCCACTGTCAGGTTAGTATTATTAATTTTCTTTTATGTGTTTGTGCTTTTGCTTAACTTTGTGTTTCTCACAAGTCATGAAACACAAGTTGTGGTACATGTGTTATATATATATATCATATATCATATATAACATATATAGACACATGTATATGAATATATAGTTATATATCTAACAACACACAACAACGACATCACATTCTGGGTGTTTAATTTTATAGGTACTATCTCTTCACCTGATTCATTTGCAAGAAAATTTCAGTATCACAGGATCTCCCTCAAAAGGAGGAAGATATACAATATAAAGCTGCACATTCTTGAACAAATTGTACCTTTGACCAATGACTCTGCTAATTCTTGTTAAACACATAAAGGAAAATTTTAAGAAACTCATAGATTCTACTGAAAATATCTCATTGTATCATATATTATCAAAATCACTGGCCTGCTTACTAAACATGTCATTTTTTTTCTTGAAGATCTGAACCTGTATTAGGATGAACATTTTGATCACTCACACAAACCTGCCCATTCCTCTTGCCCATTCACTTTCTTTCAGAAATTGAGGTTTATGATAATGACAAAAATTTATTCACCCATGGAATACTGTCCAAAGATAATTTAAAGTTGGCTATAAAAATATTTTGGATTGGTAAAATAGCCAATTGTTTATTGTTTTATATGAAAAAGGGCATTATTTATATGAAAAAGGAAGAATTTTGAAAATATTGCAACTCCTTGCTAGTTATTAAAATGATCTAAAACTGAAGCAAGCATTGTTTTTTGATCTAATTTTGCTGTGTAAAAACCACCCCAAAATGTCATGACTGGAGACAATAATGATTTCTTATTTCTCCTATCTCTGGTGTTTAGCTGGACTAGAAAATCCAAGATGGCCTCTTTCACATGTTTGGTGATTGGGTGACAGATGGAGCATTTCAGTCCTCCACATGGCTAAATTGGCTACCTTATGTGGATGATTCAGGGCCGTGATCAAAGAGGATGAAGATATAAACTGCAAGGTCTCTTGAAGCTTAATCTCTGGAGGTCATCACACTATGTCACTGACAGCACATTCTATTTGTCAAAGCAAGTCGCAAGTCCAGCTCAGACTTAAGGGGCTAGAGAAAGAGATTCCACTTTAGTGTCGGGGGCAGCAGCAATGGTGCATTGCAAAGAAAGGACAGAAAGAATTTATAGCCATCAAATAATCTAACTCACGCTGAGTCTTCTTTTTCTTTATCTTTGCATTATTTTCTGACAGAACTGACAACATGGTAAGACATCATTTGCATCTGTCTGACTTTCACAACATAAACAGGAAAGGTAAATTTTGCAAAAATATTTGTGGTCTTCATCGATTTTTCCAAGGGCCTTTCTTAATCTTTTGATATTCAAAGCATTATCTTTTGAAGTTTGAAATAAATTTGCATTTAATTTGCTGGGTATATATATTACGTTGACATCTTATACTCAACAATGAACTAACCTACAAATGACCTAAGACTCTGAGTGAGGGGGTGTCTATGCTAGCATTACACAAAAATGATAACTGAGAAGAACCTGACTTAATAAATAATCATTTTTTGAAATGACTGCTTTGCTATTAAGAGTTTGGGGTCCCTACAACGTCTTGCAACTGCAGACCTAAAACCATATTTCATTGGTAAGGATTCTCTCTCAACCAAATTATTTTTCTTTTACTCCTTATCTTGGATTAAACATCGCACTACTTCCAAATATGAATAAACAGAACCACTCTAGGAGTTTCAAACACAGGGAGTTCTACACAGTTTTCTTACATGGGTATTGGACGGGCTGTGGGAACGGAGGGAAACCTGCCCGGCCACGTGCACTGCCGCTGCCGCCTCCCTGACTCCTGGCACCACCCTTGCTGCTCTTAAGTTAAAGTTCAAGAAAGAGTATCTTCTCCCTCTTTCTATCTCTTGGTAGCTGAACCTAACAGGAACTACAGATTGTAAGAGTCTGGGAAATGTAGCCTACAGTCTTCCAGCCTCATACAATACAGGGCAGAACACGGAGAAGAAAGAAAGGGACTCAGATACAATGGCAAACATCCAGCACACTTAGTGAGACATGGTACCTACTCCCACCAGTCACAATGCAGTGGTGGACATGTACGTGAGGAACTCTCAAGCAAGTTCTCTTGTAACGAGTACTGTGGTAAGGTAAAAATGAGGTGGACCCGGACTATTCCGAGGAAAGACGTATAACAAATTGAGAGATCAGTGGAGGTAAAATATAAACTGAAATTCAAGTGATAGACAGGAGTCTAATCTCTATCTGGGCAGGAGAAGGGATTTCCAGATAGAGGAAATAACATTTGGGGCGGGGAGGCAGATTGTTTTCTTATTTTAGGTGAGCCAAAAATAGTTGAAAGACAGTTGTTTCTTGGACTGGATAACATTCCAAGTGCTTTTTATTAAAGGAATAAAAAACTTTTTCACAAGATGTTGAAGTTAAATTTGAGTTTTCTCAAAGTGGCATCACTTTTCAAATATATCAATAAAGCATTTTAAATTACTAAGTACATTTTCTCGATTGTTACACCATTTTTTGGTGTACTCTAAGGGATCACTGATTTACTTCTCTATCCTCTCTAAGAAACTTTACCTGAAGCAGCAGAGGGGCCGGTTCAGTGAGAGCAGCTGCTAAATTCTACTGAGACTGCACTTTGTAGAAGCATAATAAATTTGTGGTAGAGCTATCTCCCGTATGAGGAATACGCTAGAATACTTGGCATTCACTTTCTCTTTCTCAAATTGCTTCTAAAAGCATTATTCTGTCCAGAATGACGGAAATCCCTCAGGTCACTGGATCAGGCCTAGAAACCGCCATGGGATTCAGACACCAGAAGTGACCTTGAGTCCAGATTTGGCTATGAACACTGTAACCTTGGGAACTTTATCTGTAGAATAAGAGGATCTGAATAGATGATCTCAAATGCTCCTTTCAGTTCTGATAAGGTAATATGTTATGAAATGCTTTAAAAGATGTCTGAGTTGAAGTGGGTGGAAGAATGCATTACAAAATGTGCTTTCAGTTTATTGTAAATATTTAAAATGTCAGTGCTGGTCTCTGCATTTTTTATACCTATTTACTTACTTTCAAATGAGGACAGAAAAATATTAGGGGAGACAGATTTTGTATAAATTAGACACTGGTGTCTTGGAGAACTACTGGACTGCTGAATAGTGGCCAGAATGACACCTCCTATAATTGTAGAACTTCGGTGCAAAGCTATCTTAAAGAACTGCTCTTTCCTATATCCCTGTTCTTTGTGGGAAGTTGGTATGGTGGAAAGATACTGGATTTAAATCCCACTGACTGAATTCATTCTCTGTACCATTATACTTGTATGACATTAGACAAATTAACTTCTCTGATCTCTAATTTCTTTTTCATCAGCTACACAGAATGGGATTCATCATAATCTTTGGTTCATAATTCCATATTTCCAGAAGTTCACACATGATTCTCTTTAATTTCATTTATATTTTGAGTCAATTTCTTAATTTTGAAAAAATAATGAACATAAGGTAATTAAGGAATACACCTGAAGTAGCCCTAGTTTTACTTGTTTTTGAAGATATAAAATAACTCATACTGTAAGTCTTCTGGTTTTTTATTTTCCATGCAACAGGATGTTATTAAAAATAACCTACATTGGAGTGCCTGGGTGAATCAGTCAGTTAAGCTTCAGGCTCTTGATCTCAGCTCAGGTCTTGATATCAGGGTGTGAGTTCAAGCCCAATGTTGGGCTCCACGCTAGGTGTGGAGCCTACTTTAAAAAAAAAGAAGAAGAAGAAGAATTTATGTTGACCTGTTGCCTTCTGGTAGTGTAGTTCATTCATTTTGATTGCTATCTGTTGTGTGAATATACACTAATTTGTTAAAATTAATTAGGTCATCTCTGGATTTTTAAAATTACTAACACTGCTGCTAATTCAATCTTCTTTATGTCTCCTGGTGCAAGGTGTAAAATTTTTACCCAATATGTAACTAAGGATGGATAAATGTACATATGTTCAAATTCATAAGCTAATATATATAACCAGTTTTCAACATGATCGTGCCAATTTAAATTGCTGTCAGTAATGAATAATAAATTCCATTGATCCATATCCTCTCAAACACTGGGTATTTTCCTTCTTATTTTCTGCCAGCTGAATGAGCACAACATAGTGGGTCATCCTGCATGTTTCTGATTGTAATGAATTTAAACTTTTCTTCAAGGGTTTACTTATTGAACATACGTCCTTCCTTTTAAGGAAATACAAGTTTGTATTTTTCCCAATCATTTTATTGGCACCATCTGTGGACTTTTTATGTTATTGTGTTGGTCAATTTATATACCCCTGCACCAGGAGCAGACTATATTAATTACCCTGTTTTTTAAAATCTTGCTCTCTATTTATTATCCAAATTCACGTTCAGGCATAACTTATCTTTTAGAACCATTGTATTTCCATATAAATTTTAAAATCAGCTTGTCAAGTTTCATGGAAAACTTAGATTTTTACTGGATAAGTCTCAAGTCCATAAATCAATTTAGACAGAATAGACATCCTCACAAGATAAGTGTTTCCATTACGAACATGGGGTACATGTACATTTGTTATGTTTCCTTTAATATATATCAGCAAAGTTTTAAAAACATCCATGCACAAGGCTTGCAAAACTTTTGTTAGATTTACTTCTAGAGCCACTATAATTTTAGTTGTAAACTATATATTTTAAATAGCATATATACATGTTTGTGTTTCTTAACTGTTTGTTGATGGTGTATTAAAAAACTATTCACTCATATGTATTGATCCTATATCCAACCTCATTGCTAGGCATCTTGTATGAACCATTATTTCTCCATCTATAAAGTATCTACTGCACATGGCTGTTATAGAAATGAAATGAGGGAAAATTACCAACAACACACACTTTCAAAGGTATGTCTAAATATTACTTTTCATCCCTTCCTTTTAGGAAGACAGTAAAAGAGAGGGACACGGAGAGGAAGATGATGGACAGAATGAGCTCTAATGTTATTTTGGTTTACCACTGTTTTGATTTGGGGGGGCTATATTTTTGCGTATTTAGGTACATAATGATTGTGCTCTATTGGGTTAGTGAAATGCAAAGTAAATAACTGCATAACATTTATTTTAAAGCCAGGGAAAACAAAGGACACATTGAAGAACCACAGTCACAATATAATGGCTTTGTTACTGTTAAATATGTTACACACAGAAATAACACATAAGAAGATTATTTGAGTTTACTTGTTTTACAGGAAAAAATGTGTTATTTTATATTTTTGTCTACACCTGCATTATATATAGTAAAAACCAAATGTTTTGCTACATCTTAGACCTGTAAGATCCCCTTTCTTCCTTCCCTCTTTTCTTTCTTCCTTTCTCCCTTCTTCCCTCCCTCCTCTCATCCTCTTATCCATGATGAATGTAAGACTCTTTGAATCCTGAATTAAGTTTAAGAGCTAATGTGTAGGGGGCTTTGGACACTTACTTGGAACATTAACTAGTCTTTCACCTTGACTCTGGGTGTTGAAATAGCAATTTACAATGATGTCACCTTGGATAAGTGTATTCACTTTCACTATCTCTTATGTATAAATGTAATATATTCAAACTTTTAATATTAGTTTGCAGCAGAGATATTTCATACCCTAATATTAAAGAAGTTCTGAGATTTTTAATTATTATTATTAAAGTCCAATGTCATGACATGCCGCTTATGACCCAGTATGTTTGTAAGTCATATATTAAGGAAGCTTTCCCCACATATGTACATGAGGACTATGCTTAATGTCCCCTAAGCTATAGAAGAACACCTACAACAAAGTACATAAATGACCTCTCATTAGGATGACTTTGCTTCAGTAGACTTAGAATGACTCTAATATCTGAAATTGTTCCTACATACGCATGAGAGGTAAGTCTTCACATCAAACAAGCTTACTTCATCTTTTACAGAGTTATAGTCAAAAGAGGTAACTTAAAGATGAACCAGTGAAAAATTAAACTCACTAATTTTATTTCTCACAAATTGACTCTTTCCTATCATCATCCATTTTCAAACCTTGTTTTCAAATAAGAGCTATTTCTTGCTTATAGTAGTGAAATGTCATCAGACCACATTTAACAAGAATAATTCTACTGTTTAAAAACTAAATGTGAAAACAGAAAACCACCTTTATGTTCAAATGTTGTCTTTTGTTCTAATCCTAAATTTTCATTCCAAACATCAGAGTTAATGATTTTTTAAAATCCATGTCCATGTTAAGATCAATAAAGGTCAACTCTTTCCTATGTATAAACACCTATTTTAAGAAGGCTTATATGTGGGATTTGTACCATATACAACTTTTAAAATTCATCTTGTCTCCCCTTCTCTAGCTTCTCCTAGATTAGTAAAATGTAAACTAAATAATCATATTGGATACAATCAGTGACATCAAAGAACATATTCAAGAATGGAAGTCATGGCATAATGGCTTCATCACTTTAAAAGATATTTTATATTTTACAAAAATACCATAAATTATGTGGTACTCCACACAGGAGACGTGAGTAAAAACTGCTGATTTAGAAGACACTGCGGGATACTGAAGCTGACTTAATGACCATATTTTTTTTAAATGGGTATAAACAGTTTGCTGCCATAGATTAAAAAAAACTATCAAGACTTAGATTCTCATAAAGGCAGAATTAAATTACTTACTTTATTCCCTACATAAATGGTGATAACAAAAATAGTGTTTGGTGTCCTTTTCCCATCTTGCCCTAAACTTAAGTTTTTTGTGACTCTCCCTAGTCGCCACTTTGATTTGGATAAACTCTAATGAGAAAGGAAAGAGCCAGAGAAAGCCCACATTGCCTTTCATATGATTATCTTTATATATTAGTTTAATAAATATGTGTTATTTCAGGCTTTCTTAATCAAGATTATTAATTCTTAAAGGCTGATAGACATTGGGGAGGGTATGTGCTATGGTGAGCGCTGTGAATTGTGTAAGACTGTGGAATCACAGACCTGTACCTCTGAAATAAGTAAGAGTCTTTAACACACAATTGGATTGCCCGTGGATGACCTCCAAAGGTTTGATTTCCTTGTTATGGAATTCACTTAACAGGTACTGGTTACTCATTTTCTGGTTGTTTGTAGAAATATTTGTAGACCTGATCTAAGTTGGACTAAACAATCCTTAAAGCCTTATTCAGATCCAAGGTTCTAGGCTTTCATGTTATGAATAAAAGTTTATCTTTACAAGTATGTTCTTGATTACTTTTGAAGAAATTACGTTTGAAGAAGTTATGAGAAATTATCTTAAAGAAATAACATTGGTATCTCTGGGGTAAAAGTTTAAATGAAGTTAATTTATTTTACATTGTTCCTAGTTTTATCTGATCTTACTTTAATTTAAAATTAACTCAATCTATTTGGATATGTGGTGCTCAATGAAATAGAAACAATTACCTAAGTCATGTGTAAATGCAAGATTTGCCAAACTCTGACTCATGATTCTCTTTCAAGATGCCTGACATTTTAGAATAGTGTTCACCAGGAGGATTTCTTACTGACAAAGTCCACTTCCAAAAGCATTGCCTGACATCACAAACATCAATTTAAAGCATTCACAGTCTTTTCAGATCCAATGTTCTCACTATTACATTTTAAGAATATAATTCTGCAGTGTAACAATTCAGGGATATTAATTCACGGATACTTAATTTCTTCAAAAAAAAAAAGGAAAGTGAATAAATCTTCAGTAGTTGGAATCTTTTAAATGACTTTTTATTTTCATTACATGAATAAAGGTACTTAGTGAAAAAGTGAAACTTCATTAAAAAGTTTACAATGAACAACAGCTGTCTCCTACTTCAACCATGTTTATTAACTGTGACCTAGGTCAAGTCATTTGACATATTTCTGCTCTACTTTCTTCATCAAATAAATGAAGATATTAAAAAGACTCTACCTCATAGAATTGTTGTGAACAGACATGTAAAACAATATGCACAATGCATGGAACACAGTAAACACAAAATAAATGTTAGTTATTATTATTATGACCCCCATCTTTCCCTGTCCTAATTTTCATGGCAGCCACCCTCAATCTCTCCCCTGGCATTTACCTCCATATTTTAAAAAGTCATGTATTTTTGTACATTATTTACCTGCTTTGGACTCTGATAGATGATAACTTTGTGCATCCTCACCATCCTCACCAGCCCCCTGGGTGGCTCAGATGGTTAAGCATCTGCCTTTGGCTCGGGTCGTGATTCCAGGGTCCTGAGATCAAGCCCCATGTCTGGCTCCTGGCTCAGCAGGGAGCCTGCTTCTCCCTCTGCCGCTCCCCCAGCTCGTGCTTTCTCTCTCTCTCTCTCTATCTCTGTGTCTCAAATGAATAAATAAATAAAATCTTTAAAAAAAAAAAAGTTCCTACATCATTTCCCCTACTCAGTTCCCTGAAAGACTATAAGATAGTTGTTTCTTTGAAAGTTTTGAAGCCAGGAATCTTCACATTTGTAAACATGTAACCAGGTTTCACTATTGAGCCTAGGATCAAAGTTGGGAGTTACAACTTTATCTATTTTAGATGAAAGTGTTCAGAAACAAACAACAGTTTCCCTTTTATCTTTACACAGGACCTGTGTTAAGTTCAAAGTTTATAAATAAAGAAAATGCCTTAAATATATGTTTCTTCATTTCCAATGTCATGCTAGCAGGTAGATTATGCAGACTCACATATGCACTTGGTCATCAGCACATTTGGTAAATAAACTTTCCATTACTTTATCAGCTTCAAAAGACCTGCATTGTTAGTATTTAAAACGAGAAGTTTTCAGACATGAGAAAGCAGGAAAAAAGATGGCTGGACTTTATTTTTATTGGAAAAGTCAGTCACTGGATTTTTTTTTAAGATTTTATTTATAGGCTACCTGGGTGGCTCAGTTGGTTAAGCGTCTGCCTTCAGCTTGGGTCCTGATCCCAGAGTGCTGGGATCGAGCCCCATATCTGGCTCTCTGCTCAGCAGGAAGCCTGCTTCTTTTCCCTCTCCCTCTGCTTGCCACTCCGCCTACTCATGCTCTCTCTCTCTCTGTCAAAAAAAAAAAAAAAAAAAAAAAAGGATTTTATTTATTTAGAGAGAGTGAGAGCAAGCAGGAGGAGGGGCAGAGGGAGAGGAAGAGAGAGAATCTCAAGCTGACTCCATGCTAAGCGCAGGGCCCACTGCAGGGCTCCATCTCACCACCCTGAGATCATGACCTGAACCAAAATCAAGAGTCAGACACTTAACTGACTGAGCCACGCAGGTGCCCCAGTCATTGGATCTTAATCTTAAGGCTTCCTTTCAAATTACATTTATTCTCTGGAAATAGCGGTTCATGTTAAAAAATAAGTTTTTGGATTGAGTAGCTTTGAGGAAGTCATGCACAGGTTTTTAAACAACCTAAAATATTCTTTCTCTTACACACACACACACACACACACACAGAGTTGTTGTGCAAATCCTCCCAATGAAAGTAGGGCTACCATGTGTGAAAAAGTTCTTGGTACTTTATTGAGTTGCCTCAAAATCCTGTATAATATTTCGGTTTTTAACATGCATATTAACACTCAGATTATTTTATTAGTCTGTACATAGCACTTTCCATACTGATTCACCTCCTGCTTGAGGTTGTAAATTTTTGGGAGGCATAGACCATGATTTTCCTTAGTAAATAAAACTACAACATCTGCACATTACTAAAACTGTAGTAAACCCTTAAGAAATATATGCAAAAATATTTTTTCAAAATAAGAGATCTTGGTTGCAAGCAAAAGAAACTGATACTAGCCACCCTATGTACACAAAAAGGAAATATAGTGGAAAGATAATGCCAGTTCATGGAATTCTCAAGGACTTGAGTTAGAAACTGCACAGAAGCCAAGGCAGCCCTGAGGAGTCAAGAGTTAGGACCCAGCTGTCCCCCTGTCTTCCGCCAGAGCCTGGTCTGAGTGAGGAGCAAATAACCAACCAAATCTCAGGTGCATGCCCACATGCTAAGGGCCAGGGAATCAAGGCGGGAACTGTGGTCCCCCAGCTTCTACACTGGCAGGGAAGCCCTCTGTTTCTCACCAGTCAACACACTGGGGAATCCCCCAAACCAGGACAGGGATAAATCTTGGGCAGGCAAAAAAATTATGATTTGACTGCCTGCTAACCTCACACATGCCTTATCCTACTTATTTCCAATCAAGAATGTTCCTCTGAATGTAATGAAATATATTTTTTACAAACAAAATTTTGCATATTTATCCTCCAAAGAAAGCAAGGTCTCGTCAGCCCAGGATCACTGGATCATTGTCCATTTCTCCTGTAAAACCACTGTCTGATCTCCATTTTTCCATCATTAGAATGCTACTAACATGCACAAGTTAATTTAAGTTTTCCATAAAGGATGATTCATATATCTTAGGTTTCCTCTCTATTTGATAGTTGTTTATAGAAACCTAGATTTCTTAGTTTATCTGTGCTTAAAATGTCTCAATTTTTTTAACTCCAAAATATCCAGTAGTTGATATGAGAAGTACCATCCTCTATCAAATGGTTCTTGCTAAATATGTCTTCTAATAAAAACCCCATTTTGTTACCTTTTTTTTTGCAAATGAGAGAACGAGTGCTTCCAATTGTCTCTGCATTGTCTTCCAAAGTTAGATTCCACAGCAAAGTAAACATAGTTCTTTATCAGTTTAGTTCCAAAAGAGTAGCTCATAAAGTAACACTTAATAATTGGCACTATGCTCTTGTATTATTCTTAAATTCTGACTAGCTTTAATGGGACCAGAGTGAATTTATTTAGGAAAGAATGAGTTCCATCTTATTCTTAATTGCACTTTCAATACTGTACCATTCTTTAAGGCCATGAATTTACAGGCCCTCAACATTCAAAAAATGATGAGTTGGACCGGAAAGAACTATAAAATGGAACTTTTATAAATTCTCCAGAAACTCCCCAGTCTGGAAGATGCCCAAATTCTCAACATCATAGTTATAGTTCCTTAGGACGTAAATAATCTTTCCAAATAATTACCTAAATAGAAAATCAAAACTTTAAAACTTTTTAAAAATTAAAAATCCTGTTAAAGAAACCTAACTTTAAATGGTACAATAGTAGATTTAAGAATTTTATAAATATTAAACATGAAAATTTTAATATGACTTTATTTCAATAAAGTCCTAGGTTAACTTAAAGTCTATTGTGAATTGTGTAAGACTGTTGAATCACAGACCTGTACCTCTGAAACAAATAATACATTATATGTTAAAAAAAAAAAAAAGAAGAAGAAGATAGCAGGAAGGGAAGAATGAAGGCGGGGGGGAATCAGAGGGGGAGACGAACCATGAGAGACGATGGACTCTGAGAAACAAACTGAGGGTTCTAGAGGGGAGGGGGTGGGGGGATGGGTTAGCCTGGTGATGGGTATTAAAGAGGGCACGTTCTGCATGGAGCACTGAGTGTTATGCACAAACAATGAATCATGGAACACTACATCAAAAACTAATTATGTAATGTATTGTGATTAACATAATAAAAAAAGTGAAAAAAGAATCTATTCTGATGAGTAGGATTTATTTAAATAGTCCCAGTTGTACAAATTTTAAATTTTAAGCGTCTGTCCAATTCTTTTTGATGATGTATATTCCAGCAGACTTACATACATAATGAGAATACTAGAGTTACTGTAAGGATTGAAGGAAAGAATGCATATAAAGGTATTAGCATAAGTTATAATAGTGCTTGTATTCCACTTACTGCCTATAGGAATAAATATGCTTTACTTTGAGATTTTTAATTTAAAAATCTTGACATATACTGTGGCTTCTGTAATGACCTCTAGAATGCAAGATTTTAGATTTCAATAGCGCATGTTCAAAACTCTGTGCTAATGCAAGACCACAAAACTATTCTTAAAAGTTAGGCCAAACTGAGTGATATGCTTCTTGTTTATACACAGCAATCACAGCAAGCACTTTATGAATTTGAACATATGGGGAAAATATAGCAAATGAACTTTTTATCTTAAAAGTTAATAGATTCTCCACATGTAGCCATACATTAGTGAAGCTATTATCTGGGAAAGATTAAAGACACAAATAGATGGAACGTGCGTGCGCGCGCATGTCTGTGTGTGTGTGTGCGTGTGTGTCCGTGCGCGCTCGTGGGGTGGGGGCGGGGAAGAGAGAGAAGGCGGTGGAGGTCTTCTCAGAAAATGCACACAGGGACAAGCTGCAGGGGGTGTGAAAAAGTAATATGAGATTCCTCAACGTTGATCTAGTCCAGGTGTTCTCAAACTTTGATTTGGTTCATCATAATCACCTGAAGAGTTTGTTAAAACACAGATTGTGAGACCCTACCCCAAGATTCTGATTCACAGGTTTTAGTGGGGCCCCAAATCTTGCATTTCTAACAAGTTCCCATATGATGCTGCTGCTGGTCGGGGGACCCCACTTTGAGATCCACTGGTCTAGTCTATAAAACAGATTGATGGCCTATTGCTTTGTTGTTCTGCTTGAAAAGAAATCTAAAACATGTTTTGATGAATAATACATATGACCTAGTACTATTCAGGTTTTCCCAGATTTTACCAATTATTATGAAGAGTAGGCTATTAAAGTTTAATTATTACACACATATATACACATAGTACACAAATACACAAAACAAAAATTATCCCACATCTTGAAAATTCCATGTAATATATAGCTTTATCCAATAAGCAGATTTTAAAATGTTTGAACGTAAGTTAGATGCAATAAGCATTTCTGACCATGGCTAAGAAGTAAGAATACAGAATATCACTTATGGTGATACAAATGAAAACAACGAAACACCATTTTTTCCCATTTCAGAAAGGCAAAAACTAAAATGCTTTATTATATCCTACACCACGCTGGTGGAAGTTGAAGGTAAGACCACCCAGAAAGGGTGATTTCAGGCTTTATCTAGGTGGTTAAGATTTGGAGTCATTATTTATAGCTTATTATAGTTTCTTGTATTAAAATAAAACTATAAAATGTGTTACCTAAGTAATGGAAATACACTGTAATGTTTTAAAAACTAGTCTTACTTCAGTATAAGTTATGGATATAAGGAAGCGAGATTTAAATTTAACTTGTTTCTTTTGTGAAGTCAAAACATCCTTTATTTTATTGTTAAATTCAGTAACTTTGTAAACGAGGTATTTAATAAATTAATGGTGGAAGATGGTAAAGTGGCACAGGAGGAGGAAAGGTCCACAGGGACAGGCTGCAAAACAACCTGGAGAGAGGGATTTTAGTTCTGGAGTGGAGGAATCATGATGCTGTCCACTTGGGCTCCGTGACTCATACGTTATCACTGGACACCTTCTCCCTACAGAAATACCCATTAGCTGATTAACTGCTCCCTCATGTCCCCAGCTGCCCTGACCACACAGGTTAATAGCACTGCTTCTGGGCTAGCTGATATTGCTATATTCTCATATTTTTAAGGAATTATATACCAAGGAAGCACAGGCCAAATAAAGTACATATATAACTTAACAGTACACCGAAAAGTACACCGAAATAAGGCATGGCCAGATTTGCAGCCATCCCTTTATTTCCTTGAACAAATATTCTCTATTCACAGGAGAAACTCTTCTATAACAACATGAAATAATCTTTCCACAATGTCATCAGAGATTATACAAATGTGCATAAATATATACACTTATATATTTTTATAAATATATTTTTATATAGTTTTATATTTTTATAAATATGTATTTATGTATGCATATATATTTATATCTATTTATGCACATATATTTATCTTTATATACTTGGAGGTAAAAGAACCAAAAAAGAAAAAACTGACAAAAATGAACATCAAAACCTCCCTCTCTATACCTCCTAAAATATATCAAAGGAATTAAAATTTTCTGAGAGTTAATATTCTTGTTATTTAAATCAAATAAAATATTAGGTGAACTAATCATGTTTCACACTAAAGAGGTTAAATGAGGCTGGAAAATAGTAAAGAAATTAATCCACATTTAGGACAAAGTTAACTTGTTTTGTAAGCCTATGGGAACCATTTAGCAGAAATTACATAATCTTGCATAATAGCAGATTTACTGAATACTTTAGAAGTTTGCTGATTTAGCATTTAATTCTTGCAGAGCAATTATTGGGAAGAGAAGTTCTGTCAGATAATAAAATTAACATTGCTATAGTATTTAGATTTTTAAAATCTCTGAAGATGGATTTCGTGAAGATAGACGAAATATGTGTATGTGTGTTGTAAACGCATACAACATACACAAACACACACACACCCTCCAGTGGTAAAACAAAGCCTCATTCTTTAACCATACAAATATATCTCTTTCCATGATTCAGTTGATTCAACTATGCAGTAGAGTGTTGACTAATGGATGAAATGCATGGCTATTGCTTTTTCATCAATCCTAAATTTGTGTAGACTGTTCTTCTATTTTTTTCTGTTTTCTAATGTAACAAAACAGGTATCCTTTAGTAAAATCTTGATACCGGTGAAATACCCTTTTCCAGTATGTCTTCTAAGTTAATAATTTTCCCATTATTTTAATAAAAATAATTTTTATTTCAATAGTTAAAAAAATCAACTTCTAATACTTAAAAAAATAGAATGTAAGAAATCTGAATCTCCTTTTTTTAGAAACTACTCTTTCTTGCTCTTACATGACTTTTTCACGACTTCAGCATTGGTCTTGTCCTTCCTCCACACTGATTCTTGCATTATCTTTCCAAAATCTACATAGATGAGAAATTTCAGCTGCTCAGAAACTACAGATGATCCCCTTTGGGTTGCAGAATGATATTCACACTCCTTACCAAGGACACAGCCAAATGCACCTTTTCCGTATATTCACACTCCTTACCAAGGACACAGCCTAATGCACCTTTTCCGTACACCCTCTTCTCTCTACATATAATTCCACGTAGCATTTTCTCATCCCTCAACATCCCTGGAATTCCTGTGCTGTCCACTGTCTACGCCTCCTTTGCCCTCCCCAGGGATCAATCTCCATCATCATCAGCCCTGAGATCATCTAGTTCACACATGCCAACCTGGAGCACCAGGATCCCAGACCTTCCTAGGTGAGCACAGTGCCATCACTTTACAACCTTGTCTTAATTAATTCCTCAGTCTGCCACTGGGAGATAGGCTGAGTATGAGGAACAGACTTTACTGGTGGTTTAGGAGTAGAGGAAATTACAATATAGCAAATGAAATGTGACTGTTTATAGGAGGAGGAAAAAAGACGAAGCCCTTCTCACAGCATCCCCCACAAAATGATCCCCATTACTAACTCTAATCGTCTCTCTTCATGTTATTTAATGGTCTGCCTCCCCTTAGATTAAGACCATGTTTTCATAGCACCACAGTCTATACCTTCATTCCTCTTTAGGAAAATGTGACTCCTACTAACATCAGTTAATGTATTCCCCCCGTTTCCCCATGCCCACCCCCAACCAGGACATCCTGGTGGACTCAACAGTCCATAACATCAGCATGTTTCCCAAATCTGAGATATGCTTTCAAAAATCACACCATAGGGCGCCTGGGTGGCTCAGTTGGTTAAGCGACTGCCTTCGGCTCAGGTCATGATCCTGGAGTCCCTGGATCGAGTCCCGCATCGGGCTCCCTGCTCGGCAGGGAGTCTGCTTCTCCCTCTGACCCTCCCCCCTCTCATGTGCTCTCTCTCATTCTCTCTCTCTCAAATAAATAAATAAAATCTTTAAAAAAAAAAAAAAATCACACCATAATTGGACTTGGGCAGGACAATGCAGGGTTTGCCTTGGCTCTCCATGTCCTGCAGGATGCTTCAGAGCTGGCTCCAACACACTACATCATTCTTTTTAAGTTCTTTCCACATGACTCTTCTTTTTCTTGTAGCTATCATTTTTTTATTAACCTGTAATGTATTATTTGTTTCAGGAGTACAGGTCTGTGATTCATCAGTCTTACACAATTCAGTGCTCACCACAGCACATAACCTCCCCATCGTCTATCACCCAACCACCCAATCCCTCCCACCCCCCTTCACTCCAGCAACCCTCAGTTTGTTTCCTGAGATTAAGAGTCTCTTATGGTTTGTCTCCCTCTCCAGTTTTGTCTTGTTTCATTTTCCCCTCCCTTCCCCTATGATCCTCTGTCTTATTTCTCAAATTCTTCATATCAGTGAGATCGTAAGATACTTGTCTTTCTCTGACTCATTTTGCTGAGCATAATACCCTCTAGTTCCATCCACATCATTGCAAATGGCAAGATTTCATTTTTTTGATGGCTGCATAATATTCATTTTATATATATATATATATGTATATATATATATATATACACACACACACACACATATACACACATACACATCTTCTTTATCCATAATATTCCATTTTATACACACACACACACATACACACACCACATCTTTATCCATTCATCTGTTGATGGACATCTAGGCTCCTTCCATAGTTTGGCTATTGTGGACATTGCTGCTATAAACATTGGGGTGCACGTGCCCCTTCGGATGCCCACATTTGTATCTTTGGGGTAAATACCCAGTAATGCAATTGCTGGGTCATAGGGTAGCTCTATTTGCAACTTTTTGAGGAACCTCCACACTGTTTTCCAGAGTGGCTGCACCAGCTTGCATTCCCACCAACAGTGTAGGAGGGTTCCCCTTTCTCCACATCCTTGCCAACATCTGTCATTTCCTGACTTGTTAATTTTAGCCATTCTGACTGGTGTGAGGTGGTATCTCATTGAGGTTTCGATTTGTATTTCCCTGATGCTGAGTGATGTTGAGCACTTTTTCATGTGTCTGTTGGCCATTTGGATATCTTCTTTGCAGAAATGTCTGTTCATGTCTTCTGCCCATTTCTTGAGTGGATTATTTGTTCTCTGGGTGTTGAGTTTGCTAAGTTCTTTATAGATTTTGGATACTAGCCCTTTATCTGATATGTCATTTGCAAATATTTTCTCCTATTCTGTCAGTTGTTTTTGGTGTTGTTGACTGTTTCCTTTGCTGTGCGAAAGCTTTTTATCTTGATGAAGTCCCAATAGTTCATTTTGCCCTTGCTTCCCTTGCCTTTGGCGATGTTTCTAAGAAGAAGCTGCTGCGGCTGAGGTCGAAGAGGTTGCCGCCTGTGTTCTCCTCAAGGATTTTGATGGATTCCTGTCTCACATTTAGGTCTTTCATCCATTTTGAGTCTATTTTTGTGTGTGCTGTAAGGAAATGGTCCAATTTCATTCTTCTGCATGTCCAATTTTCCCAACACCATTTGTTGAAGAGACTGTCTTTTTTCCATTGGACATTCTTTCCTGCTTTGTCGAAGATTAGTTGACCATAGAGTTGAGGGTTCATTTCTGGGCTCTCTATTCTGTACCATTGATCTACGTGTCTGTTTTTGTTCCAGTACCATACTGCCAAGACATGACTATTCTTCCTGCAGTACCCCAGCCTCTGAACATACCCATGAACACATACATTTGCCCAAATGCATTCATTCCATATATATCTTTAGAAACTTCTTCTGTTTCACCCATGGTGATCAGAGATGTGTTTACAATGGTGAGCAAAGCAGATTTGGAGCTTGGTCATGTGAGGCAGACAAGTCATGTCAAACACAAATCTTTAACTGGATGGTGTAAGAAGCAGAGCAAAAGAAAACTGTAAGGCATGCTCAAATTGTCCACTCAGGGGACCTGACCTAGTCTTGGGGTCAGAGAAGGTGTTCCTGAGGAAGTGACTCTCAATTTTTATCTGAACCATAAGTATTGATTAGGTGGAAAAGGAAACCTTGTGACCAGAGGAAGCATCTCTTCAGGCTTAGAATTGCTCCAAGGTGCACTGGGCTGAATAAGACTGACTCAAGACACATCCATCACTCCTGCAAAGCACAATTCTAATAATATACTCCTGTGATGGTGCATCAATAAAATCATATTCATACATGAAGAACTGTATTTTTTAAGTCCCCATCTGACTAGATTCAAAAGTAAATATATACATTTATCTTATATTTGGAAAGCTCTTTCTTTCAACATTTTAACACCAGCTAGTGCTAAAGTTATCTTTGGAACCATTTTCCTTTGATTACACAAGCCTCAATGGCACTTTATCTTCTGGCAAATAATAGAACGATTATATACATTTGCTTTAACCTTCTGAAATTGCTGGGAAAGAGCATATCTATAAATACACAGTGATAATTGATGGTCAAAAAGCCAGTCGGGGTTTGAGCTCATTGAACAATTTTAGGCTCAAGAAAGAGAACAAGTTAAAATTGCTCTAAGCTTGTATTACTTCTAAAGATTCTTTCCTTTATGCACTATGATTTCTGAATGGGCTCCAGTAATATTGTTACATTCATAATATGTCTCTCTTCTGAGTAGTCAAAATGCAACCTTTATATTTCCTTAACCTGTTAATTCAGTAATGCTTGATTAAATGCATATGTAAAAACTAAAAATTTCAGAAAGAAATCCATATAGTACAGAGCTATCAAATTAAAAATAAAAAGTCTCTCTTGATTCCCAATCCCCAAACTTGCCAGCAGAGGTTTCTCTATGTTTTTTGTTTTGTTTTGTTTTGTTTCGTCCTTAACAAGATTTCTTGTAGCTCTTGCCAAATAAGCACTGGAGAATCTACCCTGTAGTATTATACCCTATGCTTGCATTTAACCTGTCTATATTGATGATCACTTAAGTTTCTTCTCTTTTGTTTCTGTCATCAACACCATAATACTAGATACAAACACTGCTGCAAAGTTTAAAGATACTTCTGTATATATATCTCAGTATATTTAGCAGACATACCAATACTCTCCAAATACTTCATTTTCTCCCCTGCATGGTTAGGCAAACCCTGAGACTATGGGGTCCAGTGAAATGACCAGTGAAAAGCCACAATTTGAACCCACCTGGTTTTCCCTGCCCTGCCATGGTGACCAGGAATCTGAGTGCCAGAAGTTTCCACTTCAAGATAGTGGAGCTTCCATCAGACTGGCTACATGAACCAGAACCTTCCCCCAATCCCCAGATCCTAACTGGACTGTACAACCAGCAGGGGTGAGAAATAACTTACTAGTTATCAAGAAAAGTTTCATCTTTGTCATGACATTTTTTCCAGGGGTTTCGGGTGCTCACTCAGTAGGCAGCCTAAAAATATCTTATAAATATATTTAGAAACAAACTGAGGGTTGCTGGAGTGGTGGTGGGGGGTTGGGAGGGATGGGGTGGCTGGGTGACAGACATTGGGGAGGGTAAGTGCTATGGTGGGCGCTGTGAATTGTGTAAGACTGTTGAATCACAGACCTGTACCTCTGAAACAAGTAATACATTATATGTTTAAAAAAAAAAAAAAAAAAAACAAGAAGATAGCAGAGAGGAAAGAATGAAGGGGGGGAAATTGGAGGGGGAGATGAACCATGAGAGACTATGGACTCTGAGAAACAAACTGAGGGTTCTAGAGGGGAGGGGGGCGGGGGGATGGGTTAGCCTGGTGATGGGTATTAAAGAGGGCACATTCTGCATGGAGCACTGGGTGTTATACGCAAACAATGAATCATGGAACACTACATCAAAAACTAATGATGTAATGTATGGTGATTAACATAACATAATAAAAAAAATTTTTAAAAAGTAAATATATTTATAAATAATACAGCACCCCTCTATCTCATGTTTATGAGCCACCATATAAATTATGTCTCCTTATCATGCTGACCAGGGAAGTTTATGCTCAGAAATCAAAAATCCCCAAGCCCTTTTCTTTGTAAAATTTTTACCAAATAGAATTGTTATCTAAAATCTTATATATAAGGCACCTGGGTGGCTCAGTCGGTTAAGCAGCTGCCTTCCGCTCAGGTCATGATCCCAGGGTCCTGGGATCGGGTCCTGCATCGGACTCTTTGCTCAGCAGGGAGCCTGCTTCTCCCCTGCCTGCCGTTCCCCACTGCTTGTGCTTGTTCTCTGTCTCTCTCGCTCGCTCTCTCTGTGTCAAATAAATAAATAAAATCTTTTAAAAAAATAAAAATAAAATCTTTTAAAAAAATAAAAAATAAAATCTTTTATATGTGTGTGTATGTACACAAATATGTGTGTGTACTTATTTCAACTGTAGTTCTTATTATGACACATTAGATTTTTTTGTTGTTTTGCTGTATCATTCATCTTGCTTGTTCCAGTCTCCCTTCTCTCTTTCAGCCTATGGATTGATACTTTAACCTGACCCCTAGTCTTTCTTCCTCTTACCTTAAGCTAAGAGATTGTCTGTCTCCCTGGATTACTGAGATTATCCGTCCCCTAATTCCAAACAGCTATTCCAGTTCTCTGTTGGAATTCCATGAGCATTACCATTAATTTAAGTGATACTATAACCACTGTTGACATGTGACATATGTATGGTTATACACAGCATATGTATTATAATTCACTTCTTTGGAGAAGTATCCCTACCATGAACCTTATCTTCACAGCACATGTCAAAATTGTTCATTTAATTTCATATTTGCTTACATGATTATTTGATTTTTATATGACTCTTCTATACTATAAGCTTCATGAAAGCACGGATCCATTTACTTTACTGCTATATTTCAGCCCCACCTTGGAAGAGCATCAAGTTCATTCAATTTGCTCAACACACATTTTTAGAATACTTTATTTTTTTTAAAGATTTTATTTATTTATTCAACAGAGAGAGTGAGAGTACAAGTAGGGGAAGCAGTAGAGGGAGAGGGAGAAGCAGGCTTCCCGCTGAGCAGGGGAGGGATCCCAGGACCCTGAGATCATGACCTGAGCCGAAGGCAGATGCTTAACCATCTGAGCCACCCAGGCGCCCCAGGAATACTATATTTTTTTAAATTATAATGATGGGTGCTTTCCTAATTAACATAATGATATTCAGAGCAAATTCTCAACAAAAAAATGTGGCGCATGAATACATAATTTGAGATCATTATTGTCCCTCTTGATTTTCCCTGATATTGATTCCACGGAAGTTTTATTTCATGTATTTTATACAGTATTTAGATATGTTTTAATTTTTGTGCGATCATATGTACCTGAACACCCTGATAAATATCCAATGTCTGTGAGAATTTGTGTTACACACATGTGCACGTATGTAGTGAACTCTGTAAAATATTCATTTAAATCAGTGGTTCTCAGGGGGCAATTTTGCCCTTCTCTCCAAAGGACATTTGGCAGCATGTGGAGATATTTTTGGTTTTCACAACCCAGGGACAGAGGCTACTGGCTTCTAGCAGACAAAGGCCAGGAACGCTGCTAAATATCCTTCAAGGCAGAGAACAGCACCCATCCACCACAAAAGAATTCAGCTGAAAATGTTAATAGTGCCAAGACTAAGAAATCCTGATTTAAACCATGACCTTTAAGTCTTAAATACAGGGGGCGCCTGGGTGGCTCAGTTGTTAAGCATCTGCCTTCTGCTCAGGTCATGATCCCAGTGTCCTGGGATAAAGTCCCGCATTGGGCTCCCTGCTGGGTGGGAAGCCTGCTTCTCCTTCTCCCGCTCCCCCACTTGTGTTTCCTCTCTCACTGTGTCTCTGTCAAATAAATAAATAAAATCTTCAAAAGAATTTAAATACAGAAGAAGTGTAATGCATTTTTTTCCTGAGTTAACATGCTTGATATATGTTATTATCCAGAGCAAGTAATGCATTGGTCCTTTTGTTGGAATTGAACTGTTTAGCTTCATCAAACTATTGCAATCCATATAGTCTCAATGTCATCCTTAAAACTGGAAGAAAGTGAGGTAAGCTTATATTTATATACAGTATGTCTCTCTGGACTAGACTCCCCACTTTGGGATCTTGCTGTATGAAGTTGGTCTACATGGTGGGCAGGACATGGAGGACCCCGTGCCCAGAGTGGCAGGGTCAGCTGTTGGAAGACAGTGAATGGGAACTAATGCCTAATCTTAAAGTCCTCTATAAAATCTGCCTCTATAAATCCTGATTCTCAGTGTTTTTATGCAAGGGCTTATTCATCTTCTGCATTAGTAGTAAGTATAATTCCCTTGTGTGCCCAGAATGGACAATGTGAAAGATAAAGTGGTGCTTTCCATTCCCCGGGGTGGGGATGATCATCCTTATGATGCTCAAAGCTACTCGATTAGCCTTTTACAAGGCAACAAAGTAAGCTGCACTATGTGTGCCCCAAGCAGCAACTCTTTTAAAACACATTTACCTAAAACACTTTGAAAACTGAGTTTTACCATTCCTTCACAGCCTTGGAGAATTTAATAATTTATAGGTTTGCACACTGACCATAGAAATATTTTGTCATTGATGTTTCCATTAAATTGTACTTGCTTGAAGTCAGCATGGAGTTGAAATTCCTTCCAGTGAATACTCCAATTTCTTTCACTCATTTATCAAGGATGCTTACTGACAGTTTACATGAATAGAATCCTGCCTTTGGACATCATTTTTACAAGAAAGGAACAATCACAACATTGAGTAAGATTCTTTGTGAAGAAAAAAAAAACTTGCACATCAATAAAAAAATATATTTCTCATCATCATTTCCCTGCTTTTGCACAGTAGAAAACTTTCTACTCAACTTATCCTTGGGTTCAGCATAAGCACCTTCAAAAAAGTAAGACTTCAGACCCCATCTGGTAACTTGCTCCAACCCCTTGACTGAGGTCTAATGACCAGGTCGGGGGGGGGGGGGGGGGGGAAGAGAGAGGTTTGGGTTTTCTTACATTCACTGACCTCAGAGCAGCAGCTTACTTAAAGGTCTGATTCACATCTTCCTTTTCCCCCAAGTGAAATGATAGGAATATGATGATAAATTGAAGACAGTGGGTTTTCAGCTAGCTGTTTCATCAGAATTTTTAAGACATTAAATGGATATGTATTGATCTTTACATGTGTTTAATTATAAAATCCAGGGAGGGGGGCAGTTAGACACAAAAAGGGCTATGTTTTAGTGTAAGGAATAAGACAATACATATATAACCATTATACATGATAAATTAGTGTTAAGTAGTTCTGTGCTATAGGGAGGAGGTGCCATTTCAGCTGGTATTTGAATTAGAGAAGCAGGCAGAAATGGAAGGGGATAGTCATTACAAGAGGGACCAAAATGAAGGACAGGAATACCCCAGATACTGGGAAGGTAGAAGTCTGACTTTCTAGAGCATCATTGACAAATAGTAATATAATTCCTATCACAATTGTCATTTTAAATTTCCTAGTAGCCATATTATATAAAATAGTAAAATTCACTTCACTACTTAACCCAATATAACCAAAAATAGTATCATTTTAACAAGCAATAAATAAAAAGTATCAGAAATATTTTACATTATTTTTACATTATTTTACATTATTTTTACGTTTCTGAAATTTGAGGCATATTTTACAATGACAGCGCTTCTCAATTGGACTAGTCATATTTCAAGTGTTCAGTAGTCACAAGTGTCTAGTGACTACCATATTGGACACTGTAGCTCCAGAGTTTTGAATAGACTACCCAGGCTATGGGGCACCAGGAACAATCTGAACAATGAATGCATTTTTCCCTTGTGGACACTTTCTGCACTGGAATATAGAGAATGGGCAAAGGGATGCATGACTGCTTTGTATAGTCTTCTGGACCCTGTGTACACTGGCTCGGCTTACAGTAAGGTTGCTGGATAATACACTGTTCCACCCCCTCCTCTGTGACCAGTTACCTTTAGGTGATAAAGACTTAACCATCCTTGCAGACAGTGGAGAAAGGTCCTGGAGAGAAAGGACTAGGTCTTACCTTTTCAATACTTTCAATACTGGGTACTAGGGGCATTCTAACAAATTTTGGCTCAACTAATGATGATGGAGCCCTACAAGCAGGAAATGGAATTAAGAATATAGACAGAAGATTAAAGACTGAAATGAAATTTGCTTGTGTGTTACAAAATTTATATTCAAATATAAAATATGCAACTGATATGCTATAGATATAAATGTTTATATTTGAAAATTAATAAACACTTGACCAAGTCAAGCTTAACATTCTCTTTAGTTCATTAAACTTCAGACATGTTTCTTCTTGACAACAGGCCCTGACTTCCTTATTCTTGGAAAGTTTACTTAGAAAACTTACAATTATAAATTCTTTCTCTGCCCCTTTGAAGTGTATGCAATCCTCTCCCAGTCCCTCATGGGTTTTACAACCCAGGAAATGTTTTCTCAGGTATGTGGGAAACATTTCTTTGACAGGAAACATCTAAGGAGATAGCAGCCCAATCTCCCAGTCTCTTTGGGGGGTAGGAGTCTAACTTTGATGGGCACCAATTAGCAATCAAATGGCCTAACCACTGTGAAAAACATTTGTAAACTCAGGAATAATTTGATGTGCTCAACACAACCCATTGATCAAGCTCCCCCTTACCGTCTTCTAGTACTTTTCCACTAGCTCACCCAATGCTTAAAAATCCCTCCCACCTTTTGCTTCAGGGAAGTTGATTTCCGTCTCTCTTCCCTTTTGCAACAGCCTCGATAAAGTCTTCCTTCCCTGTTTAACTTTGGTGCAATTTTTGTTTTGACACAATTTGTTAAAGTGTAATATTCCTAGTTGCAAAAATAATGTAGGAAATAAAGTAGAGCTAAGTAACAAACATCAGACATAGAATGCAAAGAAGAGAAAAATGAAGATAGGAAGTTCTAATGGAGCCAGCCAAACTGCCTTGGAAAGTCTAGAAGAGGTGGCCACAAGGAAAAAATTATACAGTATTCAGTGGGAAAAGATAAGGTAGGATTTTATGAGCTAACCTTGGGTAACAGTATGTATGTGGGGAAAAATGAATTTACAAATATTCCCTTGAAGTATACAAGCCTATCTATAAATTGAGATGGTCCAGGCATATCATTCATTTTTATCTGTCTAGGTAGGATGTCTTTCAATTTCTCATGGATATCTCTAATCATATACAATACTCTGTCATGGTGTAAGTAACTTCCTCATTATGTCCCTTTTTACCCTGAATGTTCCATATGCTCTTGGCTTTCCTGGCTATGTGTGAACTCTGACCTGGACTTTGAAGGTTAATGTCTAGTTATCCTGGGCCTTTCATTAAGCCCTGACTCACTGGTCCAGGTCCATCATCAGCTTTATCCTCTGAATTGTCCCAACTGCCCAGGGAATTTGTTCTTATCCTTGGATGTGCTAAAACAGCAGGATATAAAGGATATTCTGATGGGAGTCAGAATACTATTTCAGATGAATAGATCATTAGCCTGTGGAGTGTGGCATTTAGAAATGTTTTATAGTCAAACATCTGATCAGAACATTTATGAGTAGTGCTCACATAAATCCTTTAGCAAATTATATCTATAAATGCAAATAAAAACATCTTGGAAGCATATTTTCCATCATTAATCATAAATATGTTGCTCCTCACAGTTACGAATTCAGCAAAGCAAGCAGAGTTTTATGTAACAACGGATCTTAAAACACTGTTAGGTGAAATACAAGATATGTAAATTAAGATATTTAGCCTAGCCAAACAATAAAGTCATTGAAATTAGTAACAGTATAAACAGACATCATTACAAACTAATCTTTTCCAAGTCTCCAGCATAGATACATATGATTATTTATATGAACCAACAGTCACAAGATGTATGTTCCAAAAATCAGTATCTTTCAGGAAAGCTGTGTAATTGGGTATCTGTTTTCCTTTCTGAAAAACTGCCTTATTACCTCTATATGCTCTAGTGTTAAAATAGACACTAAAGTCTGTAGAGTCAAGAATCTCCAAATCAGCAGGTAATAGATTCTAGAAATTATGAATGGGATGGAATTTTTAAATATCATTTTATAGAGCTTTCATGCTTCTTTCATCAAGTGAGCGCAGGACTTTTCAGTTTGGGCAAATATACCCTAGAATTCTGTGAGTCACAAGAATAATGGACAGAGTCTGATTTTGTGAAAGGAGAGATGCATTCTCTAGTTTTGGGAAAAATAAATGCTTCTTCTCTGGAACTTATCATTAGATTTTTGTTTAGAAAACAAAAGAAGAAATATGAAAAAAGAACACTGTTCTTTTCTGATATGTAGTACATATTAATTCTGAAAGTGCATATATATTTTAAATAAACACCATATATTATTGACATAAATTTTTTGTTTATAATGTGCTTGTGGTCATTTTTCCTTTTCCAAATAGGTCAGTTAAACTATCAGATTTAAATGCAAGGTTATAACACAGATGAAAGTACCCACCAAGCAAACTATTATATTCTTAACAACTTATTTCTAAAATAACCCATGAAGGGCAGCGACCGCACAGTGGGACTGAGGGCCAGTGCAGCTGAGTGGCAGCAGCATGAGGGCATGTGGCCTGGGCGGTCTGGCCCGAGGGCTCAGCTCGGGTCTCAGGGTCTTTGGGAGCCTACCAAGGGCGTGGAGAGAGTCCAGGATCCCTATCTGCCCCCACTCCCCGGATTGTGCACGGAGGCCCAGTCACTGGAAGCCCCTAAACCCTCAGGCCTCAAGCCTGGCCCCTAGCCTACGGTCTCAAGCCACTGACCCCAAACATCAAGTACATGAAGCTGAATGTGGGACGCTCGCTGCACTACACCACGCTGCGCACCCTCACAGGACCGGACACCATGGCTGTACACCAAGTTCAGCAGCTGCATGGAGGTGCCCACTGACGCGGGAGGCTGGGTGCTGATGGACCCAAGCAGCCGCCTCTTTGGTACAATCCTCCATGGGACTGGTCCTTGCCACGGCCTGACAGTGCCAGAGAACTGGGGTAGCTGGTAGGCAAAGCACACGACTACCTGGTCCAGGGCCTCACCTGATTGAGGATTGCCCGCTAGCACTGCAGGTCACTGGTCTTCAGATCAAGAGAAATGTACTTAAGGAACTATAGTTAAGGAACTACACCCAAGGAGCCTCCTCCCTATTTGGACTTAGATGACAGGATTCTGTACTTCAAGCTGACGCCGTAATGGGACGAGACTTTGGGGGATCTTGGGAGGGGATGCGCATGTTTTTTCAATGGGAAGGTTTTGAATCAAGGAGGCCAGAAGGTGGCCTGTGGAGCCAGCCTCCAAGGCAGTCCCCATAGATTCTTATTCCCTAGTATTCACTCTTTTGTGTAGTTTCTTTCCATACCGAACAGGGTTGACAAAACTAGGTCATAAAAGACATTGAGGCCTCCACCTTGCTCTCTTGGATTATTTGCTCTGGAGAAGCCAGCTGCCATGTTGGGAGGACACTCAAGCAACCCCATGGAGAGGCCCAGATGACAGGGATCAGATGTTTCCTGCAGAGAGCCAGCACGAACTCACCAGCCATATATGAATACGCTTTCTCACAAGTCCTCCAGACCCAGGCAGGCCTTCAGCTTACTGCAGCCCTGGCTGACTGACTACAACCTCAAGACTCCAAGCCAAAACTATCCAGCTAAGCCACTCCTAAATTCTTGACCCACAGAAACTGAGGTAATAAATATTTATTGATAAGTGACTCATAAAGTATGCAACCTAATAAAAAGAATGGAGAGAAAGACAAGTACTTGCCAGTATTTACAACTGGAAGAGAGTTTAAGGAATAAGTTCGTTTGAGTTTCAAGTCACACATCATTTAAAATATAGAGAATGAATCTATGTGAAAAAAAATAGATTATGAAGGGAAATGCAAATCAGAATGATTAAATAAATAACTTGACTATGAGAGAAGATATTACTGGTGCTTTGAGACAAACACACTTCCTGTATTGACCTCAAATCTTACATGATTTTTTCCTCTAATTTGTCCTTTTATTTCTTCAAAAATTTAATATCCATCGGCTTAAGTTTCTTTCCAAAGTGAGAATTATCTGAAGAGAGGTGGGAACATATGACATAATGCATTGATTTTTCATTATCTGAACATTTGCTGATTTACTGTATTCGTTTGTAGAAAAACATAGTTAAATTATTGCAAAGCCAAGATCAGCTTATGAAAAGCTAGAAAAAGGGCCCAAATAAATGCTCAGAGCCACTGCATTATTGACTTAATGGTCTCTCTTAATGAACTGTGTAACCACCCTCTGTTAAGCATGTTGCTTGTTTACCTAATTTCACATTGTTTTCTCCCTTAAATGTTCCAAACATTGAAGTCTTAAAGTAATTTGAGTCCCTATTGATTGCTGTCTCCTAGAGTTCTGCCTTGAACTGGTCCTGCTTGAACTGGTCTAAAATGTTTTGACTTAAGTATGTTTAAATAACAAAACAGAGGTGGCCAAGAACAGTGAGATGTGATTTACTCCTCCTCAGGTCAAACACCCAATCGTAGAATTTATTTCACAAAAATTTCAGAGACACTTTTCATTTCCAACCAAGAATTTAAAATGCAGCCCATGTTGTATTTGTTGAAGCTGCACTGGAGATTCAGGTTTTCCCTTAGTCTCTCAATGACCAGAACTCTAACTGGACCCAGTGTTTGAAAAGCATTCATCACTCCTCTCAACGTCAGTCATACTTGTACCCTTTTACAGAATTCTAATCCTGTGAGCCTTTGAAGTTAAACTCCTAAAATCTACCTCAAATAAGATGCTGGATGATACTCTGGATTAAGTCAATTCTACTGACAACTCAGATTGATTCCAACCCAACTATCCATTCAAAGTCAATTTTAAGCAATTCTTATTCATCCCACAAATACATTGGTCCTCATTTCTCTTCTAGGCTACGCATGGGCTAATACACCTGCCCTCTTGAGTATCTATTATATAATACAACAATTTTAAATACATTTAAGCTTCCCAGACTTAAGTATGGGCACCGTGAAGCTATTTTACTCAAGTGTTAAAACACGTAGATGTTGCCGTTTGCTTAAATACAACACTATTTCATCAACTAGAAGGTGAAATGTTTGTTTTCACAGGATTGTGATACTGTATTCACAATTGGCACATATTAAATATTTAATACGTAGCAGCTATTGTTACTTTTGCTGAATTTTTAAATTAAGTAAGTTGAAAATGTTAAGCTTTTACGGAACTATATATGCAGAAGAGTGCTCATATAATCAATTTACAGACCAATAAATTCTCAAAAGCTAAAATTTGAACACTGAAGCTCAACATTTCCAAATAAAAATCTTCTGTTTTACGTTACATTTTTTTCTAATTATTTTTATCTCAATGTAATCTAAAACCTGAGAAATGTTTAGTCAATACCATAAATTCAAAGGTACAACAATATAAGCTTGAGGGTAGACTTTTATTACCTATATATTGATCTGAACCTTTGTTCACAAAGCAATATAAATATGATCATTTTTCTTAACCAGGCATTACCTATATGATCATTTTTCTTAACCAGGCATTACCTATTAAAAATAGATTTTCTCCTTGTGTGTGTGGGAGGTGAGGTTATAAAGAATAGAATTAGTTTTTACTGAGTCCCTGTAAAGAGCCAGGCATTGCCATAGACATTGTCATGTCATTTTTCCACAGTACCAATAGTATATCCTTACTATCCCTATGAAGAAAATACTTATTTTTACAGATAAGGAAATTGAGATACAGACAGATGGAGTATCTTGCCCAATACCCACGCCTTGTAAGAAGAGCACTAGAATTCCAATTCCAATGTGATTCCATATCTTTCTACCATCCCAGGTTGGCACGGACAATGAAATTGTATTTTCATGATCAAATAATCCAGTTCCAATAGTTCCTTTTCCAAGACTGCTGTTAATGAGTTTTATCATTAAAAACATTATTCCTCACGTCAGGCTTTTTTTTTCTTGTTTCTCAGGTTCAGCTTGAATAAATTCTTTCTCATCTACAAGCCAACAGAATACTTCACCAAAGCCACTCACTGTCTTTTTTTGTGCCCAATTTCGTATGTTCACCCTCTGCTCTATTAGTGTCAGAGAAAGTGAGCCAGAGAAGAATTTAAACCCATCAGCTAACACAAGTCAGAATATAAAATTGATTGATGCCCCTGGGTGTGTTTCTATTGGGAAAATCAAAATTCTGGCTTATTTCATTTTATTCCCACATGACTAATTACTACTCACTGAATATTTCTATTTGGAAGTTCACGTTCATTATTTTTTATCTGACCACATCTTGCCTCCATACTTTTTCTTTCCCTTTCGTGTTTTCCCTAAATCATCTGCTATGAAAATCCTGGAGAAATGTTGGACTTTTCTTTCTTCATTCCCCTCTGTCCAAAAGGTCAATAAGTTCTGTAGATTCTTCATTTGAATTGTCTGCCCCTCATTCTCTCTCGCCATGTTTCTCACTGTACGAAACAGACCAAGTGCTCACTAATTCCTTCATCAATTCCTCACCACTCCAGTCTCCTATCTCTCAGCTGCCTTAAGCTATCTCAGTTAATGATCCTCTCGCCATGTCCTTCTTCTGCTTGCTTAACTTTTAAAGTAAATTCCTTCCTGTTTCCCAGTTATTAAAGTTCCATCCTGGCCATGCAAGCGCTCCATAATCTGGCTCATCTGTTCTTTAAAGCACAGACATAATAATTCTGACCTCTGCTGGTCATGCCTCTCCCCACAAATACCCTATACACTCTCTCCCTTAATATGATTCTACTGTATTATTTTAAGAGAGGCCTGACAGGATATTCTAAGCAACTTTATTCAGCACTATGCTGAACTAAGATAATAGGTATGTGAAAATCAAACAGATAAGCAAACTATATTAATATTTATTAGTGGTCAGGGATTTTTTTTTTTTTTCCTTTCTTAGAAGAACCAACATGATATAATTAACTAATATAAGTTACTTGTATTCCCTCTTTTAAGACAACTATACTTGTGTGAAAACCCATTTACTTTCCACTGGCCAGGGGTTATTAATGACTTTTCAGTAGGAACGAAAAGCAGTTACTTTAATATTAGGCCCGATTTTTTCATTTAAAAAAAAATGTCCTCCATCAATATCTTGTTAAATGTATGAAGTCCATCATATTATTATCAACAACCTCATTTTTTCTTTTCTTTTCAGTGTTCCCTTATTCTCATTATTGATTTCTTACTTCAGCCACCATGTGCTACCTCATTCCCACCTCATTTATATCAGGCATGTATTAGTTTCCCATGGCTGCTGTAACAAATTCCAAAATGCTCTTCTCTTTTTCTTCTTCTTTATTGTGCTATGCCCCAGTGTCTTGAAGAGTTGTCTGATGCAATACAGATACTCAATTAGTATTTGTCAAATGAATAAATTTGTCTTGTCTTCATTTTTATGATGACACATGCATCTTTCAAGGAATCAGAGCTGGCCAAACACTAAATGTACACCCCTAAAAATGGTGAGCTCACTGTCTCTGAAAGGACTCATGTGAACACTTGATGATGAACCACGGGAGAAGTTATTATAGAGAGTTACGTCGGGAATCAATGTGTAACAAATGATTTCCCAACTCACCTTCAAACCTGATTCTAGAGTTCCATATATACTAGGGAATTGGCCTCATTAACATTCATACATGGACTCATGAGTAGAGTTTTCATTTTTTGTCCTTTTTTCCATTTCTAAAGATATATTTTGATGCCACATATCATGTATTCATTTCCTGTGGCTGTAGTCACAAATTGCCACAAGCTTAAGGGTTTAAAGCAACTCTCACAGTTCTGGAAGCCAGAAGTCTGAAGTCAGTGTCACTGGATCAAAATCAAGCTGTTGGCAGGGCCATGATCCCTCCAGAGGCTCTAGGGGAGAATCCATTCTTCTAGCTTCAGGTGGCAGCCAGCACTCCTTGGCTTGTGGTCACATTACTCCAATCTCTGCCTCCGTGGTCACATTGTCACATGCTCTCTGTGTGTCTGCATTTTTCCTCCTCTGTCTCCCTCCTACAAGAACACTTGTGATTGCACTTAGGGCCCATACTGGTAATACAGAATCACCATCTCGCCTCAAGATCCTTTCCTTTATCACGTCTGAAAACACCTTTTTTCCCTGTAAATTAACATTTATAGGTTCTGGGAATTAAAACTTGATATCTGTGGGTGGCCACACAGCCACCTACAGGCATGTAGATTACTGTAAGTCATTATGACTTAACTGTTACTCCAACTGTGTACAAATTTGAGGTCAGAAATTTCTATGTAACTGCAATTAAGTGATAACCAGTAGGTGGTATTAAGAGTCAGACTCTCAAGTTCTTTTGTACCAAAGAAGTAAGAGTTGTAGAGAATATTTTGTTTATAAAATTTTAGTGATGAAAATGGTGATTTAAAATATAATAAAAATTGTTTTGAAAGACTACAGGCAGCATCTGTGGAGAGCAATTCCTTGATGGGTAGTTTTAGTTAAATGCTTTTAAAGGGGAGAATATTTTAAAAATGGATCTATGTGGAGACTATTCATATGTAAAAAACTTCACACAAAAAAATTTTTTTTTAATTTGACAGAGAGAGACACAGTGAGAGAGGGAACACAAGCAGTGGGAGTGGGAGAGGGAGAAGCAGGCTTCCCGCGGAGCAGGGAGCCTGATGCGGGGCTCGATCCCAGGAACCTGAGATCATGACCTGAGCCGAAGGCAGACGCCCAATGACTGAGCCACCCAGGCGCCCCCACAAATTATTTTTTGAGGTTAAAAAACAAAGTTAAGAAAGAATGTGGGAGAAAGAGATACATGATAAGAACCTGAAAGGCAGGGAGGGGGGAAACCTTCAATTCTGGAATGAGATGTCATGCAAATATATTAGTAAATGAGTTTTCCTAATTATCTATGAGCAAGAATGGGAAATTCTCATTACACTTTCAGTTAACCTTTTGGAGAAAATGTGATATTATTAAAAGTTGTGTCAATGATTTTTAAGGAAGTTTGGGATCTCAGACTCTCTGATTCTCATAGTTTTTTAACTCTCTTCCTACCTGTATCCCTTGAGATTTCTAGCCCTTTCAGTTTGGGGGTAATTTTTCCTACAAAACTTGGAAGTATTTCAAGAACTGCTTCTGGTGGTAATTCAATGCTTTCCTGGCTGATATTGATGGAAATAACACACTTCAGAAAGGCATGAAAATTTAAAGAACTATTTTAAACTTCAAAACTGTTTCCATTTGATTTTAGTTTGACAGTTTAAAGTAGCTCTTATTTTATAAGAATTCTTTCACCTACCATCAACTAATGTCATAAAAAGGAAGCATTTGCTTACATAGAATTTTATGCTTAGAATAAAGAGAAAGACTGAGACAGCACATCTTAATCAATGTTGTGCTAATATTGAGATAAATTACATTAACTCTAATTTTAATAAAAGGATAAATAACCTTGTTTATTGAAACTATACATATCATTAATCTTGACTGGCTGAAATAATAAACGTTATTCAAACATATTCATCCATATATATGAGGGTTTAAACTGTTGAAAATGTCACTGTACACAAGGGTCTCTAATATTTTTTCTTAGTTTTCCTTTTCTGTTAATAGGATTTTAATCCTCAATTAATGTGATTTCTCTGTCCCTTATCCCTAATTCCCTCTGCCAAATCCCACCCATTCAAAAGTTTTATTTCCAAGCTGGGAAGCACTGCTATTGGTCCAACTCCAGTCAATGTCTATTACTGACACTTTTTTTTTAACATCTATTTATTTATTTGAGAGAGAGAGAGGGAGAGAGAGAGTGCACGAGTGGGAGGGGCAGAGGGAAAGGGAGAGAGAATCCAAAGCAGACTCTACGCTGAGCATGGAGCCCAACACGGGGCTCGATCTCACGACTTTGAGATCACAACCTGAGCCGAAATCAGGAGTCACACACCTAACCGACTGTACCACTCAGGCACCCCTGAACAAACACATTCTGATTATTTATAAAGTCATGCACACTTCACTCCCTTCTTTCACTTATTCAGCAAATATCAATTAAACATGCTGCAGGCTTTGGACTCAAAGCTGAGGACATAAAGACAAATAAGACAGAGCTACTGGCTATGGGAACTTATTCCCTGGTAGATGAAGCAGAATTATCACCATGAGGTCTCCCAACCTCAACACTACTGACATAAAAGACCAGATAATTCCTTGTTGTGGAAGGCTGTTTTGTGCACTGTAGAATGTTCAGCAGCATCCCTGGCCTATACCAATAGATGCCAGTTACATTACCCCAGTTGTGACAACCAAAATGTTTCCAGACATTGCCAAATGTTCCCTATGGAGTAGAATCACCCCTGGCTGAGAACCACTGTTATACACCAATGTGTCAGATTCAGAAATAACACATAGCCTAAGTTTGGAAGTTGAGAAAAAAATCTGAGAAGGCTACATAAAAATATAGAATTTGAGCCCAGTCTTAAAGGATATGCATCAATTAGCCAGTTTTGTATTGTTTCCAGAAAATTCCAAGTAAGGGAAATATCATACACAAAGGCACAGAGGTGAGATTCTGCATGACTGATTTGCAGAAAAGACAAGGAAATTACAAAACATAGGTGCTTTGAAAGCTATAATTTTAAAACAGCAAGTGGCAAGAAGTAAGACTAAAGTTGCGGGAAATGTAAGATTATGGAAGGTCTTGGATGACATGTCAGAGCAATGAACTTTGTCTTATAAAACCTGAGCAGCTGTTGCAGCATGATGAGGAGAATTAGATTTTGAATAGATGCCTTTTGTAGCCCCATTAGAGTATAAAGACAGAAATCATGTGTGTTGTATGTTTTCCCCTTTTTAAATATGATGCACAGAATAATCATACGTGTTCAACAAATATTTGTTGAATAAATGATAATACTAATAGTAACAACATTAAGCATTGGTATTTATTACACCCTCACTGTGTGTGTGGTACTACTTTAAATGTTTACATCAATGATAAAGCTTGGGCACATACCTGTGATGGGAAGAATCCCAGAAGTAAGGAAATGGTTAGGATGTATAAAATATGTATTATTACATATTTTAGAAATAACTGATAGGTGAGAGCAACACTAACAAATGCTAAGGCCAAGGGATATCAAGTGATGTCCATCCATCCAGTTGGTGTCAAAACTCATGCCAGATCTCATCCTAGTACTCATTTTAATTTCTAGTGACTCTCTTATTAAACTCCAAATGTCTCATTTTTAAACAAACATTAATACCTATCTTAAGTTCTACAATGAACAAACAAGATAACCCTTCAAGTTGCTTAAGCAACCTAAGTGATCATTAACATCCATGATTAAAATGTACATGAAAATATTATGTTCTGCCCTAACATGGTATACATTTAGATCCTATCAATTTTTTCTTAAGAATATTTCCAATAATCCTGCATAAATTAGTTTACTGATTGGGTTTCAATGTAAATAGATGAAAGTGCGATCTCATCAAAGTAAATACAGAATACATGTGAATACACAAAAAAGCAAGTCCTTTCTATCAAATATTTCAGACATTCGAATTATCTTTTTCTTTCCCTCTTCAAAATAAAGGCACAGATCTAAAAGTAAGAAGTGCTAATTATCTTAACGGTTTTGTAAAGTTGTTGAAAATAAAAAGATCTTTATCCTCAACAAAAACTAAATAGTTGAAATTTACTCTGGAGTTTTAAAAGAATTTAGTGCACGTGGCATTCAGAAGTGAGTCAAGCATGCATACAGATTTTTTATCAAAATTTTTCATGCTACTAGTAACTATGCTGTGACCAGGGATTTTGTCCTTTGTCTGTTCACATAATTTATGTCTGTTTTTCAGATGAGAAACTTTAATGATGGAAGTGTACAGTCAATGAGCCAATGATGTCCCTCTTCAATTTCATTCTATTTTGATGGTTCATTTCATTTCTCCAATTTATAAAGGAAATTTTGAATTTTACTTCTATATTACAGACTGTATGTCCTCACATCCAACATGGTGTCATTTGTGATTTTAATGAGAAACATCCCCAGTGATTTCCTTTGTCACTGATACCTATTTTTAAATACTTGCCCCCTGCAGAACAGTGCCAGGGATTTTTTTTTTTTTTAACTCTGTTGACGAGTTCAGATTTGAATGATATTTTATTGAGTAGTTATCTCATACTTATATGATTTACATAATGCTACAAACTGACCAGTCATTTCTGCAGAATAAATCAGTTTTGCTTCTCATTCCCTCTCTACCACGGCATCTGATCAGTTCCTAGATTTTTAATACCACAGGCATTTATTTTAACAAAAGAAGTCTGTGTTTCAGAGTACGTTTAATTGTTTGTTACTGAGTCCGGATAAAAAGTTCTCACACTGATTTAATAAATATTCCTTCCCTTTCTCTTTTCCCTTTTTGTCTGGAATCCTAAATTTCTTTTTATCTTTGTGACGGGGAGCCAGATTTTTGCACATCCCAGGTTCCAATTACATGCAAACTCTTATGAGCCTGGAGTCTGTGGGCATATGCATGAAATATATCCATCTATATATTTCTTTTGGTATTTTTGTTATTAAAATTTATTAGTCTTACTTCTTTGTTCAGGTGTTAATTTACATAGAGTGAAATACAAATTTTCAGAGTATGCATTCCCAGTGTTCTGCCTTGAAAATATAAAATAAGAGCATTCGTAGAATATCTAATTTTAAGAAAAGACAAACTTCTTTTTGAAAACTACAACATGAAAATGTCAGAAGTATATTCCCCTGTAAGTCAATTATATGTATAATGTATAATACATATATATGTATAATGTATAACACATTATATATATATAATATATATCATATCACATGCACAACAAATGACAATTTTGGCATAGTATGGCAAATCACTTATCTGTAATGCAACTCCTTGTCTACTAAAGCCCTCCTACAACAAACGATATTAATAATGTTTTTTATTTTCTGTATGTCCTGATACTTTGACATCTGGGGCCTTGCTGACTCTGGTATGTACAGAGGGTTTCTCCAAGATTACTAATTCCTAGAGATAGCAAACAACTCCACCAAGAGCACGCCTTTCATATGTAAACCACCCGGTCCAAAGCCCAAACCTCAACCACCTCCTTTATCTGGCTCTCACAGGGCCCTGAACTTCAGGCCAGTATTCCCCTGCCCTGATCACCCCGCAACCAGGTTTCAGACAACCAAGGGCAGCCCCTACACCCCAGAGTCTGCTGAAATTATTCAAATTAGCTAATGCTAATTTTGCTTCCCCTGCCTCACCCATTCCTTCCCAGGGAAACCACTATAAAGGCTCTTGCTCACTTTTTCTCTATACTCCCTCTCCCTCCTGATGGACTCTGGTGCTTCCGTGTGTGGCCCTGCATGGCATGGGCCCTCTCCTCTTGGGAACTGTGAATAACAAACTATGTATTCAATGGCAATTGTCTCTGATCTGCTGGCCTCATTTTACCTGAATCGTAATAAAACCTACATTTTTTTAAAAAATACTAATTAAATTTGACACTATTTTTCCTGGGACAAGACAAGATGTGCTTTTACACACGACAAATTCAAGCTCTAAGTTCAGGGGGGCGGGGGGAAAGGTGTTCAATTTATATTTGGGAATTAATTTGGAATATATTTGGAATACAGAAGAGACTGATTTCCCATAAATGCCTGATATACCAAAAACCGAAACTTACCTCCTGACCAATGAACATCCACCAAGAATCTCTCCCCATCCTCAAGCCAATGAACTTATTGCTTGGTTGAAAATAAATATATATTTCATCTCTGCAATAACTTTCCTTACTCTGTTTTCTTCTTTGTCACAGAATTTTAAAATACATTTATCTTTTCTTTAAGGAATTTGTTGAGGGAGATTTTGATTATGTAAATTATCTTGGTGACCTTGCCTTCTCTGGGCAATTTTTCTTTAGGGTGTATATCTTTTTTCTTCCTATATTTTAATTCCTTTTCCTTTTTGATTGGTGCTCAGATCTCATGGTGGTTCTTTCCTAATTGGTTCTCACTAGATCTTTTCTCATCCATGTATCTCATGGAAGCATCCATAACAACTTCGGGCATGCTACCTCAAACACACTCCCATCAAAACTGATTTCTTCTGTCCTTCTATACATGTTTTAGTGTGCATGATGCCAGTGTGCTTACAGCAAATGTTTGTATACTAACTTCTGACATAGCAACTATTATTTATCTTCCCATCTTCTTGAGGTCAAGCAGCCCTTGTGGATTGTAGGAGTTGTAGGTGATAAAAAAAAATGCTGTCCCAGAAGTTTCCCTTCGTCGGCATCTCCTCTGCCATTCACATTCCTGTATCCTGTGTCTCTGAACTAAACAAAGAATAGTTGCCCTGGACTCAGTCATAGGATATCAGGAGAATCTTTAGCCTCCCTGATATCTGAAAAGGAATGTTTTTGTTCCTCCTAGCCTCACTGCTTTCTAAGCATATTTCACAATATTCAACACATCTTCTTCCCAATTTGTAGTGTTTGGATGTGACCATTTCCTTGCTTCCATAAAAATTCGGTTTTTCTACGTTTGTTCTTGGTTTGCTTGCTTTCCCAATGGATTTTGAGGCAGATTAAAGATGACCTGCCTACTTCTCTGCTTTTGCCTTCTTTACCAGAAGGCACCTACATAGCTTTTTTTTTTTTTTTTGCCTTTTTTTTTTTAAGGCAAGAGGAATACATAAAAGCAAGATCCATGTTGAAAAACTGCAGTTAATATCGTTTGGCAAATGACTTATCCTAAAGGTTGACACACACATAAGATAAAATAACAAAAGCAACTTTTATATGCATGCAGCATGAATTTAGTGCATTTTAAAAATCTCATTTGATTTTCACAATAACCTTGTGAATCAGGCAAATCAGGAGTTGTTATTTGCATACTATAAGTGAATAAACTAAGCCTGAAATCAAGTATGTAATTTGCTCTAGTGTGAATTAAAATACTAATAATTCACATTCTAATGTCATTTCTTCTAAATATTTCTGCTTAGAATTTACAATACATACTAAATGCAGGAGGATATATTATTAACAGGCAGTTGGCTTCTAAGGGAAATAAGAAAGCAGAATCATTGTGTCTTAAGTAGAATTCTCTGGACGAAAGTGACAAAATCCTAATTCAAACCAGCTGAAAACAGATGTGTTAGATTGAATGATGCCATCCAAGGATGTCCATATCCAAATCCCTAGAACTTGTTAATGCGTTATCTTACCTGCAAAAACGATTTTGAAAATGTGATTAAGTTATGGATCCTGACATGGGGAAATCACCCTGGATCAAATAGGTGGGCCCAATATATCACAAGGGTCCTTATAAGAAGGATGCAGGAGGGTTAGAGTCAGGGAAGGTGATGTGACATTGGAAGCAGAGAAAGAAGAAGATGCTACATAACTAACTTTGACTGTGGAAGAAAGGGCCATGAGCCAGGAAGGCAGGCAGCATCCAGAAGCTGGAAAAGGCAAAGAAACAGATTCTCCCTTAGACCATCTAGGATGAACACAACTTTGCTAACACCCTGATTTAAGCCATGTGAGACCAATTTTAGACTTCTGACCTCCAGAACTATAAGATAATAAATTTGTGTTGTTTTAAGCCACTATATTTGTTACCTATGGTTACAACAGAAATAAGAAAGTGATGCAGTATTACATTTACTGGTGCACACCCCTGACTAAGTCATGGGGTATGGCTGAATTTCCTGGATACCCAAAGCTCTATTTCACTTCACACTCATGGCCATCTCCATGCAGCTAGGAGATGCTCCTGGCCCCCTCAGGCTCCCATTTTCCCACATCTGTCTCCTTAAGACTATTGCTGACTCTTCTTGTGTCCCCCCACATATTAATCCACATGTTCAGAAGTGATATGTCCTGATTTGCCCACTTGAGATCAGGTACCTGTAAGACCAGCCCACCTGATGGACAGCACCACATGGCTCACATAAATGTTCCCAGAAAGAAAAAGAAAGTTCAGCTGACAAAAATATGACGGCATTTTATTCCTTGCCTCCTTAGTGTCCTCACCTCCACCCCTCCTATGTATAATGTAACAAGTAATCCTAAACAAAATAATGCAACTCTCCCACATGCACCTAAAATGCACACTAATCCTGCCAAGGTCTGGCCCATTGACTGGTCCAGCTCTTAGTCCAGGACCTTTGGGTGAGGTGCATTCCTTTCAAAGAAATTCAGAAGTGGCTCTTCATTGTTTAGTTACCTATACCCAAATGACCATCTTACTGACCCCAATACATCTAACGTCTACTTATGATGGGACAGCTAAGTAACCACAATGGACACTCCCACTTGTAGCAGGAAGAAAGGAAGGCAGTGCCTCCTACTCAGCTTTCATTGCTTATAGCGCCCTCTGGAGACAGTGAGTACGGGCAGCAGTCACTCCACTCTGGTCTTGCTCCCAGGGATGATGGCTCTTGGCTCCTGTTCCGCCTGATCACACATGAGAGGAAGTGAACTGCATCATTTTTGCCTTTTACATCTTGTGAAAATGGCACAATAGCCATGGGAGGGTTTTAGGATGGATTAATGCCAGACCACCATTTTCCCAAAATGGGTTTTTCAAATAATAAAACTTCCTTTAGTTGATTTGCAGTGTTTCATATCTTTGGTTTATGAACCAAAACTTAGAATCTAGATCCAGAATTTTCTGTCTCTCAGCTCTGCCCATTTCCTAGTACCTCAGAACCACAGCCTGGCTTGATGACAGGTGCTCTTGCAACTCCAAGCTGCATCTAGTGGTTGGAGGTGGCAAAATGCGTAACTATTCCTCTTGTCAGACAATGAGTTGACATCAGGAGGTAGGTCAGAGAAGCCCAGGGAATTAGGCTTTGGTGAAAAGTTGCCTTATCTAAAGAACTGTGTAAAATCTTATTTCTTTGGGTTAGCTGAGTTTCTCTCCCTTAACTTTGTTCTCACTAATGAGTATATGACTTGAGGAAAAATAAATTTACGAAATTTACATGTGCTCTTTCAATTAAAGATTGAGCCAATTCCAAAACTATATTACCTTTACCTTATTAATTTATATAATAATAATAATAGCAATAATCATCATCATAATGTCTTCAACTTGTTATTCAATTTTTAGGCTGAGAGGGTATCAAATCTTACTGAACATTGCTTTGCTGTAATATAGCTTTTTTCCCTACTGAGTTGTGATAAAGCAATGCAATTAAGAATGGATAGGTATTATAACCACACACACTAATGGATGGATGGATGGAAGTTTATAACCACACATACTAATGTCTTCTTAGCAGCCAACATCATACCAACCTACTTTGTGCCTGTTTTTATCAAATGACTTTCAAGAAGAGTCTGTTAAGAGAATTTGCAAGAATGACACAATGGAGCCTAACAAAAGTTACCTTATTTAGACGAAACAACTTAAATTCACATAAGGGACCCTTTCTGCCTCTTTCAAGCAATATGAATGAACCAACTCATTAGCAAATGTTTAGAAATAATGAGAAACATGCTCTGGCAAATGACAGTAACTTCATAAGAAGATAAACTATAACATACCTGAAACATTTGGGAATTGTTCTTCATGTATCAACATATATAGCTAAATATCTTTCTTAATTTGTGTGTGCAACACATGTGTGCGCTGAAATTATCTGTAAGGGACTGATAAACTTTCATGACGACTGCAAATTTTATAATATTAGAAAGATGTGCTATTCATATTGAGTATGTTAGGCTTATTTTTTAAAATTCAAAACTCAGTTAAAATTAGTGGGTTTATTTTAGAGTTACTGCACTCTGGTTGTCCCATTTTAGGTCTTCATCTCTCTTTTCTTGCATGGTATGGGGAGATCAAGTTCTGATCCTTTGAAGGAGTAAAGATGAAATTATTTTGCAGTCATTAAGAATCGGTGCCAATGCCATCAACACTTACTCTTCTGATTTATCATAACACTTCCTGAATCTCTGAACACATTTATCCTTCATAGTTTTGAATAAAAGAGTAAAACTAAAATAAAGGAGCAATTGCAATAAAATGACAGAAGAAGAATGAGAGTGTGTGTGTTCTCACACTGTGTGCATGCACGCACTGGGCGATCAGAAAACATAGTTTTCGTGCTGCCGGCTGCTGCATATGGTCTTTAACTGTTCACACATTTGACCAAAGTGTTTAAGAACAGAGTGTATTGCAATGAGAATATTACCAAAGTGTGGATTTGTCAGATGTTATTTTTATTCCATCAATGCATTCCGTGCACTATATTTTGCGGATATAGGGCACTCAGGCCTGTTTTATGATCTGTGACAAAATGTAATAGAGGTTCTGACCACCAACCAGGTAAAAGGCTTCCAACGAGCATCAGCAAGGACGGGTTTCTGAATTTCGAACCATTAATCATTTGTGTCCCAGCTGAAGATAACAGTCTATTAATTGTTCCTTCACTTTGTGGACTAACATAAATCATGCCACTAAATCCAGAAATGTTATGAAAATATGACTCTCGCGTCTTGTTTGAAAACAAACAAACAAACAAAAACACTGTTTTGGTTTTTTTGAGGCTGCTGAGGAACCTCATGGCCTCCCCACTTACCCAGAAAACACATTTGCAAATGACCTACAGATAAAGGGCTGGTATCCAAGATCTATAAAGAACTTCTCAAACTCAACACCCAAAAAACAAATAATTAAGTCAAAAAACGGGCAGAAGACATGAACAGACACTTTTTCAAAGAAGACATACAAATGGCTAACAGACACATGAAAAAATGTTCATCATCATTAGCCATCAGGGAAATGAAAATCAAAACCACACTGAGATACCACCTTACACCAGTTAGAATGGCAAAAATTGACAAGGCAAGAAACAACAAATGTTGGAGAGGTTGTAGAGAAAGGGGAACCCTCTTACACTGTTGGTGGGAATGCAAGTTGGTACAGCCACTTTGGAAAACAGTGTGGAAGTGCCTCAGAAAATTAAAAATAGAGTTACCCTATGACCCAGCAATTGCACTACTGGGTATTTACCCCAAAGACACAGATGTAGTGAAAAGAAGGGCCATATGCACCCCAATGTTCATAGCAGCAATGTCTGCGATAGCCAAACTGTGGAAAGAGCTGAGATGCCCTTCAACAGATGAATGGATAAAGAAGATGTGGTCCATATATATAATGGAATATTACTCAGCCATCAAAAAGGATGAATACCCAACTTTTACATCAACGTGGATGGGACCGGAGGAGATTATGCTAAGCGAAATAAGTCAAGCAGAGAAAGTCAATTATCATATGGTTTCACTTATTTGTGGAACATAACGAATAGCGTGGAGGACATTAGGAGAAGGGACAGAAAAATGAAGGGGGGGAATCAGAGGGAGAGATGAACCATGAGAGACTATGGACTCTGAAAAACAAACTGAGGGTTTCAGAGGGGAGGGGGTAGGGGGATGGGTTAGCCTGGTGATGGGTATTAAAGAGGGCACGTTCTGCATGGAGCACTGGGTGTTATACGAAAACAGTTAAGTGTGGATCACTACAAAAAAAAAAAGACAGAAAGAAAAAGAAAACACATTTTGAACCAAAGAGCTGCCTGTGACAGCTCTGTAGGATACCTCCCTCATCCTCAGGACCTCTTCCTGTCAGCATCGTTGACAGGACATTCAGAGAAAAAGGCAGATTACTTAGTTCAAAACTACTGCTAGATGAGATTTTTGCCCTTGAAGTACTCTCCTTGAAGGAGGTGAGTCCCCCACTGCTTCCATCATGTGACCCAGACTTTCTCTAGCCCAAGAACAAAGAGAGCAATGCGACAAAGCAACCTCACTAGTCACAAGAGCGCACAGTTGAGTTTTCTTCCCCAGTGTAAAAAAATAGAAAGGGTATTGAAAATGGGGTATGTTTAGAGAATAGACTGAAACATTTTGCACTCAGGCAAATTACGTTTTGTTTTCACAGGACTCTCCTGAGCCTGCCCCCACAAATGAAGAAGGCAACACTTATTAGAAATAATGCATTGTTTCTGAGATTGTTCCGCTGAGTTACAGTTCAAAAATGCTCTGGTCACTTCCCCAGGCCACACTCTCTCTCACTGAGCTCTCTGAGGTAATTTGCAAGGAAAGAGCACAGAAGGCAGCCTGGTTCCTCTTCCCAAATGTGGCCTCCGTCCCTACTCAGAAAGCAGAACTATTTACATTCCTATCAGCCTTTACAAAAGGAAGATGTGTTCTGTGTGCTATTAACATATCAAAAGGGGAGTTGATAAACAGAGACAGAAAACAAAAAAACCAAAAACAAAAAACACACCCAAAGCCACGGAGAAGGCTGATTTCCCAAGCAGTGCACTGTTCTGAAGGAGAAAAATCCAAGAACGGAAGTAGTTGTTGGGGACCCCAAGCAGGCAAGGAGGAGGGAAAACTCATAGCTCATCCCTGTGGAACATTGGCTCTATGTACCACACTGTCCTGTGTACTTTCCATGTGTTAATTCATTCAAACCCCATTCTACAGGTGAGGAAACCAAGGAACATAGTGTTAAGTAACTTCACACAGCTGGTGAATGGTGCAGGTCAGATCTGCCTGGAGGCAACCAGTTTTAACCTCTACACTTTCCTTTCTCTCCTACTGCAATATGAGAGATGGCATCAGGTCCTGTTACTACAGCTTAGGAAATTAGGAGTTTCTTTTTATCTATAAACAACTTAGGTAGAGGCTCAGAAATAAGGTCTTTGTATGTCTGTGTCCCATAAATGTGCCATGACTGATCAGCAAATCAAACAAGGACCAGAAATATTCCTGAGAAATTATTTGATGGCACTTCTGATTTGCAAGAATCAGTGGCAAACATTAAATAGTGGACACTGATTTCACTCCCTGGGATCTGGGCACAATTTATTAGAACGTGTTTTTCACATTTGGAGCCCTAAAATATTTCTTTCAAAACACTGACTTCACTATGATCAAATGTGGGTATTCCATAAATAATGTGATACTGAATGATTTATTTACTTGAGAAATGATTTTTGAGACTCTACAATGAACAGGACATTTGTTTAGGTATTGAAATAGGCTAACTTCAAGGGAAGACATGTTCATGAAGTAAATACAGAAAAAAGTAAATGAAAAGAGGAAAATCATTTTAATTTTTTTTCATTTGTGACATTTTTCACAGTGTTGAAAACTTTCAATAATATTAACACTGAAATTTAGGATGTCCATTCTCCCATAATTTTTTAAAGGAAAATCATTTCAGTCCACATAAAACAACTTTTACCATGTCACATACCTTCTGGAAAATATCACCCTTACCAGTATCTAAGCATTTCTATTTAAGCCAACTCCAAAATGATACTGAGTCTTCATATTTCTCAAATTCTTTCACAGAAGTTAACTTACACTTGATCTCTCCAATGATATTATTTTCTTCTTAAAGGCAGTGGCTACTCCTTTCATATTTGTATTTTCAGATCCAGAAAAAGCAGGCATTCAATAAAGATTTAATAAACAAATTAGACTGGTTAATGGAAACCAACTCTGTGAGTAATGCCATACCACAAATGCTCTAAATAAACTCACAAAATTCTAAGGATGTGTAGGCTATTATGGATGATAGCACTTCCAAATTCCCCCATGGAATGGCATGGAATTAAATTTACTTTAGTGCTATCAGAAGAAACCCTTCTATATGTGCATTTGAGAGATTCCTCTAGTAAAGGATAGAGAGTAGTATATCTCCATTGCTAGTCATATCATAGCTACAGGTAAAATAATAGCTATAATTTTTACAGAAATGTTATTCAACATAATGACAATAACTTATATTTTAGAGGTAGTTCATGATGACTGTGGGTAGCAGACACATACTTATTGTATCAGTTTCCTGTCTATCTATCCCCAAACATAGTAGTTTTAAATAAATATTGTTATATGTCTTATATGTCTTTGGGTTGACTGGGGGTCATCTTATCTAGAGTGGCCTTGGCTGGGAGGCTGTAAAGATCTGGGTTGGCTTGCTCATGTGCTTGTGGATCAGGTGGAAGAATGTGCTATATGCTGGACAGCTCTGCTCATTGTGTCTCTCACCTTCCTCCTGGAGCGTGGCTTAGCTTGGGCATATACTTTAAATGGCAGTGTAGAGGCACAAGAGAGGAAGCAGAAATAAACAAGGGCTCTTGCATGTGTCTCCCCAGGTTTGGACAGGCACAGTCACGTCCAGATGATCCTCTTGGTTACATGGCAGAACCCAGAGTCAAAAAGTATGAAAAAAAATTGTATCTGTATCTATATCAATAAATATAGTATGCAGGAGAAACTACAAAGTCTCTTGACTAAGGATGTGTAGATATTGGGACAAGTGAGGAAGTGGGCCCATTAATACCTACATTTCTCATCTGGGTGCTAATGTTCCATCAAAATGCATGCTCATATTTCTATACACCAACAATAAGACAGAAGAAAGAGAAATTAAGGAGCCGCTCCCATTTACAATTGCACCCCAAATCGTAAGATACCTAGGAATGAATCTAACCAAAGAGGTAAAGAATCTGTCAGAAAACTATAGAAATACTCATGAAAGAAATTGAGGAAGATGCAAAGAAATGGAAAAACGTTCCATGCTCATGGATTGAACAAATATTGTGAAAATGTCAATACTACCTAGAGCAATCTACACTTTCATGCAATCCCTATCAAAATACCATCCACTTTTTTCAAAGAAATGGAACAAATAATCCTAAAATTTGTATGGAACCAGAAAAGACCCCAAATAGCCAGAGGAATGTTGAAAAAGAAAAGCAAAGCTGCCGGCATCA
>NW_022589759.1:11084301-11118335 GCF_004348235.1 Phoca vitulina
AGCCACTCTGGAAAACAGTATGGAGTTTCCTCAAAAAGTTGAAAATAGAGCTACTATACAACCCAGCAATTGCACTAGTGGGTATACACCCCAAAGATACAAATGTGGGTATCCGAATGGGCACGTGCACCCCGATGTTTATAGCAGCAATGTCCACAATAGCCAAACTATGGAAAGAGCCTAGATGTCCATCAACAGATGAATGGATAAAGAAGATGTGGTATATATATACCATGGAATATTATGCAGCCATCAAAAAAATGAAATCTGCCATTTGCAATGACGTGGATAGAACTAGAGGGTATTATGCTAAGTAAAATAAGTCAATAAGAGAAAGACAAGTATTATATGATCTCACTGATATGAGGAATTTGAGAAACAAGACAGAGGATCATAGGGGAAGGGAGGGAAAAATGAAACAAGACAAAACTGGAGAGGGAGACAAACCATAAGAGACTCTTAATCTCAGGAAACAAACTGAGGGTTGCTGGAGTGGTGGGGGGTGGGAGGGATGAGGTGGCTGGGTGATGGACATTGGGGAGGGTATGTGCTATGGTGAGTGCTGTGAATTGTGTAAGACTGATGAATTACAGACCTGTACCTCTGAAACAAGATAGTAGGAAGGGAAAAATGAAAGGGGGGAATCAAAGAGGGAGATGAACCATGAGAGACTATGGACTCTGAGAAACAAACTGAGGATTTTAGAGGGGAGGGGGTTGGGGGGATGGGTCAGTATGGTGATGGGTATTAAGGAGGGCACGTATTGAATGGAGCACTGGGTGTTATATGCAAACAATGAATCATGGAACACTACATCAGAAACTAATGATGTAATGTATGGTGACTAACATAACATAATAAAATAAAATTTTAAAAAATGCATGCTCATTTCCATTATTTTATTTCTAAAACAGCAAATTGACAAAAAAGTAATCTTCCTATCAACTGCATGGTTGGATTCAGCAGATTTTATGGACAATTAAGTCTTTAAATGAAGATTTGGGACCACACATTTTTGTTTTTTTTCATTTCTGCTACTGGACAAATCAAAAGTCATCCATCTTAAACATTATTCAAAGAATATGATTTCAAAATCCTTATATCTCTTTAAATGAGTATGAAGTATATTTTGAAAAAGAAAATTTTAAAAGAATACAAAAGACCTAACTAAAGGGTCTATTATTATCAGATTTGAAAAAAAATCAGTTGTTTGAATTTCATTGGGATGGAACATAAATCATTTGGTTGTTACAAATTAATACTTCTATAGCAAAAAAAGATACAATTTTTCAAATCTAACAGCTAAATATGCCCTAAGATTCAGTCTATACATAATTCAATTAGCCTTCAAAAAAAAAGCCAAATAAACATGGCGCAATATAATGTTGCTTTAACATACTTATTTAATTTATATACTTTTTATTTTCTAACCTCCCTTTGCCTATAATCACTTAATGTTCTTAATGAATCATTTTAGCTGAAATCTCCTAAGGCAACATCAATACAAACAAGCATGAGTAGCTATTACCAACTATCAATGTGCCTTCAAACTCATATATTGGATAACATCTCTCCATGTCTAGGACTTTAGGCCTTAAACAAACCAGACTAGTTGGATGAAAATGGACATATTATGGTCTCCAGAGATTCCTGAGTTGAAATGACAAGTATTAAGAGCAGAACTCTTAGATGGCTCTAACATGTCAGAGACTGAACTTCCAATATGATTGGCCATGTCATATCAACTAGTGTCATAAAAGTACACTGAAGTTAGTCTTTTAATAAGTAAATTTGTAGTGTTCCTGTAATGCAAACTATGCATAAATACTTATTATTACTAAAAATTGTACTGAGCGTCTGTTTGGTGGCAAACTTTTTGTTTCATCTTGGACATGGAAAATGAATCACATACTATTCCTGTTTGTTGGTTGCTCAGAGGGGATTGAACTAGTGATCTCTTGAAACATAAGAACAGAATTCCAACACCATTTTCTAAGACTATTTTAAATCCTCCACATTTCAGGGGCTAGTTTCCTCTATGCTTTTGCACGGTCCAACAATTTATAGCAAGCAACTGCCATGCACATTGGACACATAACAGGCAATCCCTCAGATGCTCTAGGCTTCAACTGTCTTCTGTTCCTGTGACAACTAGCTCTGCATGAGCTCTGGCTGGCTTCTCAAAAACATCCCCCTCACAGCACCTCTACTTCTGCATGGGCTTTCCTTGTTAACTTCTCTAGGAGAACCAAAAGCCTGCATGTTTCCATACATGCCTCACGAGAAATGCAAGACCTCATAGGGTGAAATTCTGAACAACCAGAATTGGGATCCAGTCAGTGAGTGTTTCTCCCTTCAACTCTCAAGTTGGTTGCAAGACAGTTTATTCAGCTTCTTGGGGGCTTGTTACCAAGGATCTGGCAACACTCAGCAAACTTAGTAGCATCAGAAAGAAAACACATCCTCACCTTCCATCCTCCTCCTTCTGTGCTTTCCTCCCCTCTTGCTCACTCACACTTCCTTTGGTAATAGAATATCTACCCTCCGCCCCAGGATCTGCTTGCAGCAGAACCCAGAGTAGGACACACTAAAAGAGGTATTTGTCATGGGTCATATAGAAACATGGAATGAGTTAAAAGTGAAAGAGAAGAAAATAAACAAGAAATGAAATTCTGTTACGAAAGATGAAAGGAAATACTAGAAAACAGAAACAAAGTCTAGCTGAAGAACTTGAGTGGAAATATTTTAATCACTCTGAGCAGTGATAATACTCTGAAGAGCCAGTCATCCTACTTTGAGGTTTCCTCTGTTGTAAATCTTTTTTACTGAAAAGCTCTTGAAAAACAAAACTCATTAGAGAGTTGAAGGTAATGGTTCTCCTCCAAAACGTCTACTGTTTGCTTTTATTACTGTGTTACTGCCAGCAATACTGAGAGCGCTGTGTCACTCCAATAGCAAATGGCTGGATCAGTGTCTTTCCCCAGAGATAAATGAAGCAACAATGTGGTAAAAAGCTCTTGGTTTCAGGAGGTGAACAGTTGGATCTTTAATTACAAAGGACTGAAATCCATTACCACACAACAGGGGAGTGTGTTTAATTTGCAGAAAGAGAGAAATTTCTGGGGGTTTTTTGTGACTTAAATGACCTTAACACAAAAACCCAACAGTCTCCACTTCTGAAGGGCAACGTATAGCCTCTACCCTGAACACACAGCCAGACTGGGGGTTTAGGAATTCCTTCCTCTTCAAAACTGAATGAGAAAAGGATGACACAATCTTACTGTCATCTACCTGATTTACCATTATGAGTTCAGCTTTACAGTTCAATGCAGTATTCACACCTTTGACTTGTTTGTAGAAATAGAGCTGTATTAGAAAGTAAGTGGGTGTTGTACAGTATTTGCAGGTTTTTACTTTCTTTTTAAAATATATTACATCTGTGGGTTTTGTATTGTTTTGTTTGAAGAAAGCAATATGCTTTTACCTTATTCGAGTAGTTTGCAGAGTCCCCTACCTTATTAATGACACAAAGAATGCTCTAAAAACATCTGACTCGCTTTACTCCAAGTTCTGAAGCTGTCACTCTTATTGTGAGTCTCTGGTACACAGTACTAAAGCTTTTGCCTCAGCAAGGTCTTGCCCCTGAGCTAAACAAAGATAAACATGACTTGTGAGATCCCTAGTATTGGAAACCACCCTTAAGTAATTCTAAAGGAATCCAAAATGGCATTCATTTGCATGGTAGTATTTGGTTTTATGAGCTCATTGAAAGGCAGGAACAATGATTTCTAACTCTTGCTGTTTTGTTCCCCAGGAAAAGTAGAGAGACATCATCAGTTAGTTTAACAACCAGCCCTATGCCAACTCCTCATTCACTTTCTTCCATGGCAAAAGGAATGATTAAACTTAGTTAGAGAGTTGAAGGTAATGGTTCTCCTCCAAAATGTCTACTGTTTGCTTTTATTACTGTGTTACTGCCAGCAATACTGAGAGCGCTGTGTCACTTGCTGTCCTCATCCTCCCCAGTGCAGACCACTCAGGGCATTTTGCCCATCCTGCTCAATGGGAGATCACTGGAATTTCATTTTAAGCTGATTCAAGAAGAACCCCAAACTCTCTCTGATTTTCTTCATCTGCACAGAGTTCTCTCTAAATTCATCTATCTTCTCTTTCAAAGAAATTTGATCTCAAATATGCTCAATTTTGTTTTATGCAAAAATCTAAAAAATACTTTTTTTCCCAAAGATTTTATTTATTTATTTATTTATTTGAAAGAAGGAATGTAAGAGCAAGTGAGGTGAGGGGCAGAGGGAAAGGGAATCTCAAGCAGACTCCCCATTGGGTGGGAAGCCTGACTCAGGGCCCAATCTCATGACCCCGAGATCATGACCTGAGCCAAAACCAAGAGTTGGGACATTCAACTGACTGAGCCACCCAGGTGCCCCTGAAAACTACTTTTAAATGATGATTCCAAAACATGTTTTTGTAAAACATATTCAAAGAAATTACTGATTTTGACTATCTTGTTTAATTTACAATTTTAAACAAAATAAAGTCGACATTGCAAAATTCCATATGATTTACACTTATATGTCTAAAAAAAAGAATACACAAAAACCTGCAGACAAATATTCATAGCAGCTTTATTTGTAATGGCCAAAGACTAAAAACAAACCACATGTTTTTTGACAGATGAATGATTAAATAAATGTGGTACATGCACACCATGGAATATTACTCAGCAATAAAAAGGAATAAATTACTGATACACAGAATAGTGTGGATGAATCTCAAGGAGAATGTACTGAGTGAAAAAAACCAATCCCAAAGGTTACATATTGTATGATTCCATTAATCATACAAATAATCATCTTAAAATAATAAAATCAGAGAGATGGAGAAGATTAGAGATTTTCATGGGTAGGGATGGGAATGGGTGATAGGAGGAAGGTGGATGTGGTTATACTAGGGCTCCTTGTGGTAATGTAACTGCTCTCTATCTTAACTATAGTGATAGATACACCTACCTACACATGTGATAACTGTCTAAAACTATACACACACACACACACACACACACACACAGAATACATGTAAAACTGGGGAAAACTAAATAAAATCAGTGGACTGTGTCAATGTAATTTTCCTGGTTGTAATAATGGGTAGAGTATAATGTTATTTCTTACAACTGCACATGAATCTATAATTATCTCAAAAAGTTTGATTTTAAGAGGAGGAAAAAATAAAATACACTTTTTTCTCATCAGGCTGATTCATATCATGATCAGATATCAATTTTGTATACATAGAAAGAGAGGTTTGCAAACATAAAGAAAGAGTACATCTAGTCTTGTATGTAAAGCACTTTCTGTGTTGCACAGTATGTTTTACACATATACAATTAAGTATATGATTCTTCATAGATTCTTTTAAAAAAAGTTTTTAAAAAACTTTTTAACTTTTAAAAACTTTTAAAAAAACTTTTAACTTTTAAAAAAAAAGTTCACTGAACAGTTTGTAACAATGATTTTCAAACTCTTTTATGTTTTTATTTTATTTGAAATCAGCTAAATAAAACCACTTTCATGATTTTGCCATGAGAATAATGATAGCTTTTATTTTTATCTAGTATCCTTGTTTGGAGTTACAATGGCATATAGAAAGATCTATTACTATATTAGACTGATCTTTCATTCAAATTCTTAAGGCAGAGTCACCTCTACTCCCTCATGAAACTACCTAGAAACATGCTCCTTTCTTTTATTTTCAGAAAATGTTAAAATGAGAAAGGTAAGTCATTCTAAACCCATGATTTATCTCATGTATCTACCTTGAACACTGTGAGACTGATAACCCAGCCTGTTTTAATTACAAGTTGAGTTTAAGAAAATTTATTCTAATTTTGAGTGCCCAAAATCCTGTTTCTGAAACTCAAGTAAAAGTAGACTTTTATCCTTAATAGCCAATCCATGATTATGCACTGAGTCTTTAATATTTGAAATAATCATTTGGTTAGTGCCTTCTACTTCTTTATCTAGTTATGATGACTACATTTCTAACTAGAAGGAGAAACAGAACTAAGCTGGTGTCACTTATCATAATTTATGTACCCTGATTAGTGTGTAGGAACAGAAACTGCCAAAAGTACTCCCTATGATCTAATTGCAAATTATAAGAGACAAACAAGATATAATGCAGACAACATTCTAAATAGGAAAATAGATCTATTAACATTTTAGGAAAAAAACTCAAAATTCTAATACCAAAAGGTAACTTAAGTGATCAACATTTTTAAAAGACTCTACCTAATTCTATTTTCTATTTAACTCTAATTAAAATTAGTTTTTCCCTAGAAATAAAATATTAACAAACAAGAACAGAAAAAGTGAGGAAAAGAGCACCATATACATGTTATTTGGGGATGTGAAAAGAGAAGACATGCATCATTTGCTCACCAATACTGAATCATTCTAGATAATATTCTCAACATGGTGGTGAAACACTGCCTATGTTTTTTGTCCAGTTCTTTTCTGTTTTAGTTGCTAAATTCCACCTGTGTTTAATATTTATCTCCTCCTAGAATTATTACTCCAACCTACAGCCTTAATTGCCTCCAGTGTTGTTCTTGGGGTTTCTGTCTTGTTGCTATTGTCAATTTCCTTTTAGTTGACTATTGTTTTACCTACTGATCAATCCAAATGGTACACCAGCCTTTGTCAGTTGACAGATTAATCTGCAAATCTCACTTCAGAAGCAACAGTTTACAATATCTGATGGATCTTTAAGGTAATTACGAAAATAAATACTTCAAAATCATAAGTTAATTTGTTTCATCAGGTCTTTAATTTTGGAAAAAAATACATATTTCAACCTTGGTTATTTGTGACAAGTGTAACTGAGATTGCTATAGATATGTGTGTACATCCAATATGGTTACCACATGTGGCTACTGAGGACTTGAAATGTGGCTAGTCCAAATTAATGTGTCCTACAAGTATAAAACTTCTGGATTTCAAATACTTAGTATATGAAAAAAATTAAAAATAGAATTATCATATAATCCAGAAATTCCACTTAGTATTTATCTGAAGAAAATGAAAACACTGATTCAAAAAGATATATGCACCTCTATGTCCACTGCAGCATTATTTATAATAGCCAAGACATGGAAAGAACCTAAGTGTCTAACAATGGATGAATGAATAAAGATGTGGTACAAACACACACACACACACACACACACACACACACACACACACACAAAATAGGAATACTATTCAGCCATAAAAAAGAAGGAAATCTCGGGGCGCCTGGGTGGCTCAGTTGGTTAAGCGACTGCCTTCGGCTCAGGTCATGATCCCAGGGTCCTGGGATCGAGCCCCGCATTGGGCTCCCTGCTCGGTGGGAAGCCTGCTTCTCCCTCTCCCACTCCCCCTGCTTGTGTTCCCTCTCTCACTGTGTCTCTCTCTGTCAAATAAAAATAAAAAAAAATCTTTAAAAAAAAAAAGAATGAAATCTTGCCATTTGTAGCAACATGGATAGACCTTGAGGACATAATGCTAAGTGAAATGAGTCAGACAGAGCAAGAAAATACCATATGATTTCACTCATACGTGGAATCTAAAGAACAAAACAAATAAAAACCCCAAAACTCACAGATGCAGAGAAAAGAACAGTGGTTGCCAGAAGGCAGGGGATTTGGGGGTGGGCAAAATGGATGTATAGGGTCAGGTGGTACAAACTTCCAGTTATAAAATAAATGTCATTTATTGGGGATGAAATGTACGGCATGGTGACTATAATCAATATCATACTGCAAAATTAAAAGTTCCTGAGAAAGTAAGACTTAAAAGTTCTCATCACAAGAAAAAGAAATTTTTTGTAATTTTGTATGGTGATGGATAGTAGCTAAACTTACTACGGTGATCATTTCACAGTGTATACAAACATCAAATCATTTTGTTGTACACCTTTCTGAAACTAATATAATGTTATATGTCAATTATACCTCAATCAAAAAAAAAGAGCTGTCATTTTGGAAAAGTCCATGTACATACAATGTTTCCAAATAACAGAATTTTTTTTCTGTTCAGAATACTCTCAAAAGAAGAAGATTCTATACTTCCTATTAGAATATTTGCTTTCTTTATGAAAAAGATATTTCAACTGATGTTTTTTGTTTTGTTTTTTACTTTCAAACACTGATGGCCTTATGCATAATCATACATTCTGAATCAGAAAAATATAAACTAAAATCCTGCCTGGAACCACTTTGTAATTGTTTTGTATAGTCTCCCTTTCAGTGTTTATGCTGTGACCTCTATTTTAGTTGGAATCAAAATTCCATTAATAACTTACTATTTACATTATTCTCTTACACATTGCTGCAATATATAGCACAGATAAGTTTTCTTTATTACCCTCACCTTGAGCCTATCTATAAAAGATAGAAATAATAAAGAAAGGGAAAGAGTACTGACATGTATTAAGCTCCTATTCCCCTCTAGGTGTTATATATAGTACTTTTTATATAGTGACTCAAAATTTCATTAAAATTATTATTTTTACTGTTATAATAATGATGAGACTGAGACTCAGGGTTGTAAGAGGACTTGCTTAAGGTTATATAGTTAATAAACAGCAAAGCTAGAAATGTTCAATCAATGTTTAATATTGTTTTACCAAAACAGCTGGTTTTCCCAATCTTAATAAAAACTTTTGCTTTCTAAAACACTCTGTTTTCTGTATCCTTACCAACTAAGACAAATTAGTGATATTGGTTTTTAGGTTGTATGACAGACTGTTGGTACATTAAATGTTATTTTTAATGTAATAATCCAAACCCTTTGTCCTAAACATTAATATTTATACCATCTTCCCTCTAATTACTAATCCTCTATAATATATCATAAGAATTTATGTTTTGGAGATCCCAAACTTAAATTTAGTTCTTTATAAACTTCTCCCATTTCTTTTTTTTTTTTTTTGCAAATAACTAATTTTTTTTATTATGTTATGTTAATCACCATGCATTACATAGTTAGTTTTTGATGTAGTGTTCCATGATTCATTGTTTGCATATAACACCCAGTGCTCCATGCAGAACGTGCCCTCTTTAATACCCATCACCAGGCTAACCCATCCCCCCACCCCCTCCCCTCTAGAACCCTCAGTTTGTTTCTCAGAGTCCATAGTCTCTCATGGTTCATCTCCCCCTCCGATTTCCCCCCCTTCATTCTTCCCCTCCTACTATCTTCTTCTTCTTTTTTTTTTTTTATAACATATAATGTATTGTTTGTTTCAGAGGTACAGGTCTCTGAGTCAACAGTCTTACACAATTCACAGCGCTCACCATAATACATACCCTCCCAAATGTTTATCACCCAGCCACCCCATCCCTCCCACTCCCCACCACTCCAGCAACTCTCAGTTTGTTTCCTGATCTTAAGAATTCCTCATATCAGTGAGGTCATATGATACATGTCTTTCTCTGATTGACTTATTTCACTCAGCATAATACCCTCCAGTTCCATCCACGTCGTTGCAAATGGCAAGCTTTCATTCCTTTTGATGGCTGCATAATATTCCATTGTATATATATACCACCTCTTCTTTATCCATTCATTTGTCTATGGACATCATGGCTCGTTCCACAGTCTGGCTATTGTGGACCTTGCTGCTATAAACATCGGGGTGCACATACCCCTTCGGATCCCTACATTTGTATCTTTGTGGTAAATACCCAGTAGTGGAATTGCTGGGTCGTAGGGTAGCTCTATTTTCAACTTTTTTTTTTTTTTTTTAAGATTTTATTTATTTGTGAGAGAGACAATGAGAGACAGAGAGCATGAGAGGGAGGAGGGTCAGAGGGAGAAGCAGACTCCCTGCTGAGAGGGAGCCTGATGTGGGACTCGATCCTGGGACTCCAGGATCATGACCTGAGCCGAAGGCAGTCGCTTAACCAACTGAGCCACCCAGGCGCCCCTCTATTTTCAACTTTTTGAGGAACCTCCATACTGTTTTCCAGAGTGGCTGCACCAGCTTGCATTCCCACCAACAGTGTAGGAGGGTTCCCCTTTCTCCACATCCCCGCCAACATCTGTCGTTTCCTGACTTGTTAATTTTAGCCATTCTGACTGGTGTGAGGTTTTGATTTGGATTTCCCTGATGCCGAGTGATATTGAGCACTTTTTCATGTGTCTGTTGGCCATTTGGATGTCTTCTTTGGAAAAATGTCTGTTCATGTCTTCTGCCCATTTCTTGATTGGATCATTGGTTCTTTGGGTGTTGAGTTTGCTAAGTTCTTTATAGATTTTGGATACTAACCCTTTATCCAATATGTCATTTGCAAATATCTTCTCTCATTCTGTCGGTTATCTTTTGGTTTTGTTGACTGCCTCCTTTGCTGTGCAAAAGCTTTTTATCTTGATGAAGTCCCAATAGTTCATTTTTGCCCTTGTTTCCCTTGCCTTTGGCGATGTTTCTAGGAAGAAGTTGCTGCGGCTGAGGTCGAAGAGGTTGCCGCCTGTGTTGTCCTCTAGGATTCTGATGGGTTCTTGTCTCACATTTAGGACTTTCATCCATTTTGAGTCTATTTTTGTGTGTGGTGTAAGGAAATGGTCCAGTTTCATTCTTCTGCATGTGGCTGTCCAATTTTCCCAACACCATTTGTTGAAGAGACTGTCTTTTTTCCATTGGACATTCTTTCCTGCTTTGTCGAAGATTAGTTGACCACAGAGTTGAGAATCCATTTCTGGGCTCTCTATTCTGTTCCATTGATCCATGTGTCTGTTTTTGTGCCAGTATCATACTGTCTTGATGATGACAGCTTTGTAAAAGAGCTGGAAGTCCGGAATTGTGATGCCGGCAGCTTTGCTTTTCTTTTTCAACATTCCTCTGGCTATTCGGGGTCTTTTCTGGTTCCATACAAATTTTAGGATTATTTGTTCCATTTCTTTGAAAAAAGTGGATGGTATTTTGATAGGGATTGCATGAAAGTGTAGATTGCTCTAGGTAGCACTGACATCTTCACAATATTTGTTCTTCCAATCCATGAGCATTTGTTCTTCTTTGTGTCTTCCTCAATTTCTTTCATGAGTATTTTATGGTTTTCTGAGTACAGATCCTTTGTGTCTTTGGTTAGATTTATTCCTAGGTATCTTATGGTTTTGGGTGCAATTGTAAATGGGATCGACTCCTTAATTTCTCTTTCTTCTGTCTTGTTGTTGGTGTATAGGATTGCCACTGATTTCTGTGCACTGATTTTATATCCTGCCACTTTACTGAATTCCTGTATGAGTTCTAGCAGTTTTGGGGTGGAGTCTTTTGGGTTTTCCACATAAAGTATCATATCATCTGCAAAGAGTGACAGTTTGACTACTTCTTTGCCGATTTGGATGCCTTTTATTTCTTTTTGTTGTCTGATTGCTGTGGCTAGGACTTCTAATACTATGTTGAATAGCAGTGGTGATAGTGGACATCCCTGCCGTGTTCCTGACCTTAGGGGGAAAGCTCTCAGTTTTTCCCCATTGAGAATGATATTCCCTGTGGGTTTTTCATAGATGGCTTTTATGATATTGAGGTATGTCCCCTCTATCCCTATACTCTGGAGTTTTGATCAAGAAAGGATGCTGTACTTTGTCAAATGCTTTTTCTGCATCTATTGAGAGGATCATATGGTTCTTGTACTTTCCTTTATTAAGGTATTGTATCACATTGATTGATTTGCAGATGTTGAACCAACCTTGCAGCCCAGGGATAAATCCCATTTGCTCATGGTGAATAATCCTTTTAATGTACTGTTGGATCCTATTGGCTAGTATTTTGGTGAGGATCTTTGCATCCATGTTCATCAAGGATATTGGTCTGTAATTCGCCTTTTTGATGGGGTCTTTGTCTGGTTTGGGGATCAAGGTAATGGTGGCCTCATAAAACGAGTTTGGAAGTTTTCCTTCCATTTCTATTTTTGGGAACAGTTTCAGAAGCATAGGTATTAATTCTTCTTGAAATGTTTGGTAGAATTCCCCTGGGAAGCCATCTGGCCCTGGGCTTTTGTTTGTTGGGAGATTTTTGATGACTGCTTCAATTTCCTTAGTGGTTTTGGGTCTGTTCAGGTTTTCTGTTTCTTCCTGGTTCAGTTTTGGTAGTTGATACATCTCTAGGAATGCATCCATTTCTTCCAGGTTATCTAATTTGCTGGCATATAGTTGTTCATAATATGTTCTCATAATTGTTTGTATTTCTTTGGTGTTGGTTGTGATCTCTCCTCTTTCATTCATGATTTTATTTATTTGGGTCATTTCTCTTTTCTTTTTGATAAGTCTGGCCAGGGGTTTATCAATCTTGTTAATTCTTTCAAAGAACCAGCTCCTAGTTTCGTTGATCTGTTCTATTGTTCTTTTGGTTTCTATTTCATTGATTTCTGCTCTGATCTTTATTATTTCTCTTCTCCTGCTGGGTTTAGGCTTTATTTGTTGTTCTTTCTCCAGCTCCTTTAGGTGTAGGGTTAGGTTGTGTATTTGAGACCTTTCTTGTTTCTTGAGAAAGGCTTGTATTGCTATATACTTTCCTCTTAGGACTGCCTTTGCTGCATCCCAAAGATTTTGAACAGTTGTGTTTTCATTTTCATTGGTTTTCATGAATTTTTTAAAATTCTTCTTTAATTTCCTGGTTGACCCATTCATTCTTTAGTAGGATGCTCTTTAGCCTCCGTGTATTTGAGTTCTTTTCGACTTTCCTCTTGTGAGTGAGTTCTAGTTTCAAAGCATTGTGGTCTGAAAATAGGCAGGGAATGATCCCAATCTTCTGGTACCAGTTGAGACCTGATCTGTGACCTAGGATGTGGTCTATTCTGGAGAATGTTCCATGGGCACTAGAGAAGAATGTGTATTCTGTTGCTTTGGGATGGAATGTTCTGAATATATCTGTGAAGTCCATTTGGTCCAGTGTGTCATTTAAAGTCTTTATTTCCTTGTTGATCTTTTGCTTAGATGATCTGTCCATTTCAGTGAGAGGGGTGTTAAAGTCCCCCACTATAATTGTATTGTTGTCGATGTGTTTGTTTGCTTTTGTTATTAATTGCCTTATATAATTGGCTGCTCCCATGTTAGGGACATAGATATTTACAATTGTTAGATCTTCTTGTTGGATAGACCCTTTAAGTATGATATAGTGTCCTTCCTCATCTCTTATTACAGTCTTTGGTTTAAAATCTGATTTGTCTGATATAAGGATTGCCACCCCAGCTTTCTTTTGGTGTCCATTAGCATGGTAAATGGTTTTCCACCCCCTCACTTTCAATCTGGGGGTGTCTTTGGGTCTAAAATGAGTCTCTTGCAGACAGCATATTGACAGGTCCTGTTTTTTTTATCCAATCTGATAGCCTGTGTCTTTTGATTGGGGCATTTGGCCCATTTACATTCGGGGTAACTACTGAAAGGTAAGAATTTAATGCCATTGTATTGCCTGTAAAGTGACTGTTACTGTATATTGTCTGTGTTCCTTTCTGGTCTACGTTACTTTTAGGCTCTCTCCCATTTCTTTTTTAGTCTGCTGTACAAAAAGAATGCCCTTTCCCCATTCGGGGATTCAAAAATCAGTGGTAATCAAGGAGTCCACGATAGGAACTGCCATGCAAGGCAAATGCTCTGCATCCTTTCCCTGCCCTTCCACCATTCGCCACAGGCAATGCGAAAGAGATGTGCTTCCCATCTGGCTAGAGAATTGATGGGATGTGGGACAAGGGGAATGATTCCAATTTTAATTAATTAGTTTACATTTGTAGATGGAGAAAGATGAAATGAACACAACTAATCATGCAAGTAGAAAAATCACTAGAGATATTAAGGAACAGTAATACTACTTAATATACACTGACCTCTTACTGGGTTCTACTGACTTTATATATGTATTTAATTCTCATAACGAACATATTTTTTTTACAAAAAAAAAAAGAAAATTAAATTTTTTTACAAAAAAAAAATTAAAAACAGAGAAGTTTTCAGTCATTTCAAGACGACTCTCAATTTCATAGACATTAAATTGTAAAGATAAGCCCATTCAAGTCAAGATGTTTATTCATATACCACCTGTCAATACATTGCTTAACTTCTACCCAAATAAACTTGAAAACTTTAATGAATGGCATGATTATCTAGGAAAATATAATTATAAATATAGCACTTAATAATATAATAAAACCACAATGACCTATCAAAAATATATAATCTAAACAAATTATCAAGTAACAAGTGGAAAAAGCTATCAAATCACTCCCTACTAAAAAAACAAATAAACTAAAAGGCCAAAAATTCAGTGGATAATTTCATGAACTCTGTGACTTGACAGGTCACTTAACATATCTGCACCTTCCAAATATTGAAAGCAAAGAAAAGTCTGATGATAACTCCAAGGTAAGAAAAATTTTAAGTAAGTCTGAAACTATACTTACTACTCTTAAACAAATATGTTCAATAATATTAGACAAAATAATGATAATAAAAATTAAAGATAATAGGTAAATTCTGCCACGGTATTTCATTATTAAAAAATAGGACTATTTTGTTCATTAACTGGATTAGTCAGGGTAACATCCCTAGCTTGCATCACAGTTTGATGTCCAGGGGCTAGCTATCCCCTCCCTTCCCATATGGTTTCTCAGAAACCCAGTCTTCTTTCATGTTGCACTCACCTTAAAGGACATGGACAACAGAGACAGGAGAAAGGAAAAGCTTGCATGGGATCACACAAATTATCTCAGGGCCAAGACCTAGTAAAAGCATCTATTACCCCCTTGCTACATTCCATCATCCAGAACTGGTCCCATGGCTCCAATTTATCTGCAAGGGAGATGGGGACGTGTTGTTCTTCCCACATGTCTAGACACCCCAATGAGATGGGTGACTATCTTGCCAACTTCTGCCACATCCTGCATCTGTCATGCCCAAATACCCACTTGACTGTTCCTCACAAACACTGAAAACACTCATATTCTTTCCAAGGGGGTCAACACAGAGGCCACCCAGTCCCTGGATTCAGCTCCTATCCAGGTGATGCACGGTCTTTCCCCGCTTGTAAACTAGCCAATCCTTTTCAGAGCTCATAATGCATGCCAACATGCATTACTAAGGTTCTTTTTGCCAATCCCTTCCCCTAGAGCTCATTACAAACATGGTCTGCCTTCCAAGTGTTCCCCAGAACCAATTATTTTACCTAACAATTTTTTGGTACTATGCCATCCCCTGACTGAGTAATGTTAAATAAAAAGAAAAGAAAATCAGGATACTCTCAGTATTCATGGATAAGGATGCTGCTGACGATGAGTCACTACATAACACAATAGTCTCTTCATGATGAATTTCTTTCCGGTGGCAGTATTAAGAATTGTGTTTTTCTTATCATCTGGTTGTTCTTGTCATAAAGACAGTATGAATCATTCCTATCCTTGCCTCTGCTACTATAAAACCAGGTGAATTTGTGGTAAACTTTCTAAACTATAATTTAAAAGTTGGACTTAGAAAATATACTGAACTTCAGAGAATGCATTTAGCAATTAACCTCCCAGGTTTCATCCCTCTTTTTTTAGCTATATTTTTCCATTGTTCCCTATTTTTAAAACATGTATTTGTTTAGCTATATATTTGATCATTTTCTTACCCTCTTAGGATGGAGGGTAGACTGCTAAAGTAAGAATTAAGGTTGTGATGACTTGTAGAATCTCCTGGTTTTGAGCCTCTTTGTCCCTGAAGTGCTTTAGATACAGAGTATGACAGGGAGCTTGGGTGGTTCACTTAGTTGAGCGTCTGACTCTTGATTTCAGCTCAGGTCATGATTTCAGTGTTGTGGGATGGAGCCTCTCGACAGGCTCGGCGCTCAATGCAGAGTCTGCTTGGGATTCTCTCTCTCCCTCTCTCTCTACTCCTTCCCTGGCTCACGGGTGCTCTAAATAAATAAATAAATAAATAAATAAATAAAATCTTAAAAAAATGAATATGAGGAAGCATGGAGGGTAAAGGCTCTGAAACCTTGATTGATCTTAAAAGTAATGTAGGTTGGGGCACCTGGGTGGCTCAGTCGTTGAGCGTCTGCCTTCGGCTCAGGTCATGATCCCAGGGTCCTGGGATGGAGCCCCGCATCGGGCTCCCTGCTCAGCGGGAGGCCTGCTTCTCCCTCCCACTCCCCCTGCTTGTGTTCCTGCTCTCGCTATCTCTCTGTCAAATAAATAAATAAAATCTTTAAAAAAAAAAAAAGTAATGTAGGTTGGGGCACCTGGGTGATGCAGTCGGTTCAGTGTCCAGCTCTTCGTTTCAGGGTTGTGAGATAGAGCCCAGAGTTGGGCGCTCCCCACTCAGCGTGGAGTCTGCCTGGGTTTCTCTGCCCCTGCCCCCCTGAACTCACTCACTCACTCTCTCTCTAAAATAAATAAATAAATCTCTTTAAATAAATAAATAAATAAAAGTAATATAGGTCTATTATCTAGGCTAATATTCTCCTTTAAAAAAACGACCTGTGAGATACAGAAGATGCTAGGTAGGTTGTTTTTAATTTGCTAATGATTGACAAGGGAGGCCAAGAGGTGTCTCCCTTTCTCTCTGGAAAGGACATATTAGAACAGCTGCTCACATACAGATTAATGGTCCATATATTCTAGTCACTTGTTGCTGACCACCTGATAAGACACATAATTGTCCTTAACAATTGGGTGTAATTTATTCCTGCGTTAGGTGGCTGTTACCTTCAGCAATTAAAGCATAGTGACTGCTGGGCCCTGTTATGTTATCCTAGCAATTTAGCTGAATCTGCAATTCCTACTCATACTATACAGCATGTTTATACATTGCCAGAAAACTGCAAACCAAATAGTTTCAGCTCAGGAAATATTCTCCTATTCTCAGAATTCTAGCAAACATCACAAAACAGACATTCTACTCCATTTTTGATGAGGTACTCTTTCACTACAGACTTAAGGCACATTTATATACCACTTTTGGGGGGAATATGTTTTTGATGTTAGGAAGGCACTTGATATTCAAGTTCATTAGCATAAGAAAGTGATGTCAGGGGAAACCCTAACATGCAGAGACATGGGCTGTACCATCCAGAATACTCAACCCTAGAAGCACGGCAACAGACCATGAATTCCTATTTCTATATCCTGGATTGTTGTTCTGTTACATGAGAGAACAATGGAAATCTTCTCCCAAAAGGAATAATGAGATATTCATATTAGGAAGTGTTATTTTCACTTTTCGAAATGTAAGATAGGCAGAAGTGAAGGGTTGGTCACAAAGGGAAGACATGGTTTGTGAGAGATGCTAAACTATATGCCTCCTCTCACCAAGCACACGGATCACAGCTCCGAATTTTCTCAATGACTCATGATGGGGTTTCTCACCATTGGCCCCTCCTCCCCACCATATAAATGACTCCTAAAAGCTTCCCAAATTGCTAAACTCTCTCGTAGGTCTCAGAAAGTCACAAAGATTATATTTTTGTTATATAGACCAACTCAGCTGTTTTTCTTAACAGAAAAATTAATTTCAGAATTTTCTTAACAGAATAATTAATCACAGGAATTAATTACATAAGTAAAATACAACTCAAGGAACAAGAATCTTAGTTTTGAATGCAATATCTTTCAAATTTTCTATTCCTCCTACCATTAGTAATGAAGAATAAAAGAAAAATGAGCGATCCTCACCATGTCAGTAAACAGACATCTTTTCTTAATCATTGTAATTACTTAACTCATAACCCTGAAGCAAACCCCAGGAGGTTGTTTAATTGATCATTCTACCAACAGTGATCCTTCAATAAGTCATATGGCAGAGATGGTAAGTGGTCTATACTGTATTATAGAATCTCCTGATTTCAATTCCTTTAAAAGAACCTATTCTTGTTTATAATTATTCTTAAGAAGTTTTTCCATTATTTAACCAGCAGTACTCCTGTAGAAATGTAAAAGTAATATCATATTAACATCAGACTATTAATCATATATATATTCAACTATATATATGTATCTACATATATTTATATGATTGATAGTCTGATGTGGATATATGGAGAATCAACAACCTTCCTGATACTTCTTAATGCTCTAAATAACTTCCAGTTTATTTTTACTTTACTTTTCTATCACCCCAAAAAGATTTATCATGCCCATTTGCATTTAATCCCAGTCTCCACCCCAGCCCCAAGCAGCCACTAATCTTTCTGTCCATGCAGATTTGTCTTTTCTAGACATTTCATATAAATGGAATCACACAACGAATAGTCTTTTAAGTATTTTTCTCAATCAGTTATCATAATATTTTGAGGTTTATTCATGTTTTAGTATGTATCAGTGGTTAGTTCACTTTATGACTGAGTAGTATCCCATTATATGGGTATAACACATCCTGTTTATTCATTCACCAGGCCATAGAAATTTTGAATGTTCCCACTTTTTGTCTATCATGAATAATGCTGCCATAAACATTCACATACAAGTCTTTAGTGAACATACGTTTTCATTTTCTTGGGTAAATACCTAGGATAGAATTGCTGGGTTGTATGATATATTCACATTTAACTTTTTAAAAAACTGCCATGCTGTTTTCCAAAGTAGCTATATCATTTTACATTTCCACCAGTAATATCTGAGGATTGCATTTTCTCCCCATGCTTGCCAATGCTTGTATTATCTTTTTTATTCTAGCCATTCTAGTGAATGTGAAGCGTTATTCCATTGCGGTTTTAATGTGTAATTTCCTAATGACTAATGAATGATGTTGAACATCTTTTCATGTGTTTATTAGCCATTCATATACCTTCTTTGGTAAAATGTCTATTCATGTTTTGCCCATTTTTAACAGTTTACTGAAATGTTATTTACATAAGACGTAGTTCACCCGTCTTTATTAAAAGGAGTATAACTCAATGGTTTTTAGTATATTTATAAAGTTGTGCATCCAGCAACATAACCTAATTTTAGAACATTTCATCATCCCCAAAAAGACTAACAATCACTCCCCATTCCATTTTTTCCTCAAGTTTTAAATTGGGTTATTTATTTGTTTGTTTTTTATTGTTAAGTTTTAAGAATTCTTCAGATATTCTTGATACAAATCATTTATCAGATATATCATTTGCAAATATTTTATTCTGGTCTGTTGCTTGTCTTTTTATTCCTTAAAGATGTCTTCTGGAGCACAAAACTTTAATTTTGAAGTCAGATTTAGCCATTTATTCCTCTATGGATTGTGCTTTTGGTGTCACATCTGAGAACCTTTTGCTTAACACAAGGTCACAAAAATTATTAAAATCCTTGGCATTATGAAAAAAAAACTATTATGCTATTCTTATGGAGAAAATTGAATCTCAGAGAGTTAACTAACTTCCTTAGGCTTTACAAATTGGTAACTGAGCTGAACATTTTGCACTTCCATTTTTAGCAAAGCATTAATAGGGACTCTCTTACTTTAAATTTGCTTTAATAAATATTTATTTAATATTGAATATTTAAAACAAAGCCTTAGAATCTAAACTGGTTATCTACATAGCTGTATCAGATAGAAGGTAAGTAGTGCATACAATTAGTGCATCATACCCAAGAGGAAGGGTTATTTTTCCATATGGCTATGTGACTGATTAATTAACAGAATACCTAATAATAAGGGGGGGAAAGCATCTGATTTTGTTTAAAGAAATAGAGATGAACTAAGAGGTTCATAGATTGGGTAATATTAGTACATTAGTTTCTTTTGAATTAACATTTTTTGCATTGTGTGATAATTTTGAAATAGTTTATCAGAAGAACTTTTAACAACAATTAAATAAACAACAGAAGTCATCTAAAATTAGTACATTGCATGCGGAAAAAATATCTCTGTCACTCATTTTCCTTTCTAACCTCTGAAGTAGGTGGTAATAGTGGTTTCTTCTCTTTGTAATTATAGAGAAAGTAAAGTAAAAATAGAAAACACAGCAAAAGAAAAGCATAGTCAAATGCTTCTAATGGGCTCCTTTGCATCCTTAAAGACATTTGCTATTATATTAGTGATTTTTCATTGTGTTCTAGTGGGTTTGCACTAGTGATATTTTTATATATATTCTACAATACTATAGTCTATTGAGATTTTATGGTGATAAATTAGACACTAAGAGCATTTGATAATAATATGATAGTAAAAAAATAACATCAAGGATGTCATACATTCATATATTTATCATAAGTTTCTGTCATTTTGAGAACAGCCAAAATATGTACACTCAGGGTATGATTCTTCATAACCCCTGCACCTTGATTTTATCATTTTCAGCAACAATCTGTGCTCTTATCTACACTCACACATTGTTTCCATCACTCTTCACAGTTCAGCATCTTTACCTGGCAAACCCAAGAATTAGGATCTGAATGAGCAAGATTCACAAAGCAATTTACATTGTGCTACCAAAGTGTCTTGGGAGAATTCTATATCCAGGTAATACTTTCCTATAGGAGGCTATGATACTTGGTGTTAGGAAGAAAGAATTTAAGCTCTATTCTGGGTTGGACCTTGGAAATATCACTCCCAGGTTCAGTTTTCTCAACTGGAAAATGAAAACAGGCCATCCTTCCCAGAAATGTTATATGCCTAAATAAAATCATATGTAGTAGGCCTCTTAGCTGGAGACTGAATTGAAATCATTCCTGAGATACAGGATGTCTACGCAAGGGGAGTAAAGATTTCAGAGCCTATGATAGACAGAGAGGAAATGACAGTGGAATACAACTCAAGAATACATATAGCCTTTGAGTGGACAGAGAAGGAAGCAGGGAGCATCAGAGAAATGGACCAGAGGGAGGTGGACAGGAAGCTAGAGAACCACTCTACAGAGACAGCCTCAGGGCTCACAGGGTGGTGAGTACATGACACCAGCTATATGCCTTTGAGTTTTTGCCTAGCCCCTTCCAAACAATCTTCTTCACGAGTTTCAGTAGATATTTTTGTGGGAGCTATCACTTTATTATTTTATGTATCTGCCAATTACCATGAAAAATTCACTTTTTAGACTGATCTCTATCAGTTGCTTATAAAGCACCCCTTCCACTAATGCTACAGCTTAGTTACTGAGTTTTGATAATGTGTGAACAAATCTTTCTTGACTTCAGTTGGTCTTCTACCTTTGTGGTTCCATCTAGCTGCACTTTAGTCCGAAACACACAGTGACTGCAGAGCTGGCTACAGGAACTCTCTCCGCATGTTCAACCTTACTTTAAATAAGGTTAATGATGGGCAATAGTGTGTCACTACAGGTAAGAGCAGGGGCTTTACAATCAAATCCTGGTTTATATTCTGGCTATGTGACCCCTAGCACTATTAATAGTCACTAACCCATAGGTTTGTGATGAAAATTAAATGAGATTATGCTTGTAAAGTATTTGGCAGAGTGCCTAGTACATGCGATCATTTAAAAATTGGTAGCTATCATTTTAAATTTTCTAAGTTAACACTACATAAGGCCTAGTTCAAATGATTTCTCCAATCAAATGCCTCAAAACATAATGCACTTCACCAAAATAAGTGAATACACATGCATATGTTTCACAGTTTACATGAACCACACATATGTGAACTAAGCAGGAAGATGTATATGTCAAACCACTGGATGCTCTATACTATTGTGTTATGTCGATTTGTCTTGAACATACCCTACTCTAGGTAGACAACGCAGGTACTTCCTATGGAGAATATGTTGCTTCAGTGACTAATACCAATCCTTTCACTTCTTCTCCCAATTTTGTCCTTTCCAACTTTATAGCAAACTTTGCTTCATCAATCCTGCCTTCTCTTAGGCATATCCAAATGGTTTTTGGTTTTTGTTTTTTTATGGATTGCACTCCTTAACATTTAAATATTCTTAAGGCTTCCCCAAATGAAAAACAAAATAACCCTTGCTTCCCCCCAAAACTCTCAGTCCTGATTTCCCAACTCACTTTCAATCCATCTAACTCCTCTCCCTCAAAGTCCAGTTCCCTGAAATGTGCTGGACAACCACACACATGGTGAGCAGCGAACAGTATGGAATCAACAAAGTAAAAGCACAAAAATACCAAGGAGTCCATTACAGCATATTCATGCAGAACTGTGCAATTAGAAATGTACAAGAAAACTGTTCCAATTCCAGAATTCATCTAAATTTTGTGTCATTTTGAAAAATACATTTGTATTGAGAATGACCTTTAAGAGAGAAGGCTCTACTGTTTTTACGCTTACAGGTACTAGAAGTCTTAATCTGATTTTGGCTCAATTCACCACTTATTTCCACTCCTTTCATTTACCTTCCACATCTCTATAATTCAGCTTCCAACCCAAAATAAATCCACTGGAACTAGTTTTGTCAATATCACCTATGCCTGCTTTATCGCTAACACAGTGGCCATGCTTCCTTAATTTAACTAATATCTCTTCATACTGTGGCCGTGTTGACCCTCTCTTCCTGAAATCTATTGCCTTGACCTAACACTCTGTGTTTCAGCTGTACTAAAAATCTCTCCCGTTGCTGAAAAATTCAGATATTCAGTCTTACCTTCTGTCCTTGGACTTTCACCATCGAGTTTCCAATGCACATCACAGTACCTGTCACATAGTAGATGGCAGGTACCCAGGGAAGATGGATGAACTCATTGTTGAAGGCCTGAATCTGATTATCCATGACACTGCAGCTTATATTACTCTGTTAAATGCCCATATCTCCACTGATTTTCTGCCATCACTCACCTCCCCTCATCTCCCCTACATGGTCTTTGTAATTTTCTGATTTTCTTCTTTTGATTCTATGCTAAAACATTTTTTAAAGTCAAAAACTAAATAGATATACAAAAATCAATTGTGTTTCTTTTTTTTTTTTTAAGTAGGTTCCACATCCAACATGGGGTTGCATACTCTATCCACTGAGCCAGACAAATGCCTCCAATTGTGTTTTTATAATTAACAATGACCAATCTGAAAAGAAGTTAAGAAAACCATCCCATTCACAATAGCATCAGAAAGAATAAAATACTTAGAAATAAAATTAACCCAGGAAGAGAAAGACTTATACACTAAAAACTACAAACACTGCTGAAAGAAATTTAAAAAGACACACATAAATGGGGAGACATCCCATGTTCACGGACTTGGAGACTAAATACTGTTAAAATGTCCATACTACCAAAGCAATCTATAGATCTGATCCCTCTTAAAATTCCAATGGCATCTTTTACAGAAATAGCAAAAACAATCCTAAAATTCATATGGAACCAGAAAAGACCTCAACTAGCCAAATGATCTTAAGAAAGAACAAAACTGAAGACCTCACACTTTCTGATTTCAAAACATATTACAAAGCTATGGTAATCAAAACAGTATGGTACCAGCACAGAGGCAAATATATAGACCAACGGAACAGAACAGAGAGCCCAGGAATAAACCCACATGTATACAGTCTTGATCTTTGACAATGGTGCCAGGTACACAAAATTGGATAAAGATATTTTCTTCAATAAATTATATTACAAAAATTGGATATCCACATGCCAAAGAATGAAATTGGACCCTTTTCTTACATCATACACAAAAATCAACTCACAATGGATTAAAAAGTCAAATGTAAGGCCTGAAATTAGACAAGCTGGATTATATCAAACTAAAAAGCTTCTGCACAGCAAAAGAAACAATCAATGAAGTGAAAAGGTAACCTATGGAATGGAAGAAAATATTTATAAACCATACATCTGATAAGGATTCATTTCTAAAATACATAAGGAACTCCTACCACTCAACACACAACACAAAACAAAACAAACAAATAAACTAATTTTAAAAGGAGCAAAGGACTTGTAAAGCCATTTCTCCAGAGAAGACATAAAGTGGCCAACAAGTAAATGACACTATGCTTTACATCACTAATCATCAGGAAAATGCAAATCAAAACCACAATGAGGTATCACCTCATACCAGTCAGAATAGCTATTATCAGAAAAACAGAAATAATAAGTGTTAGTGAAGATGTGAAGAAATTGGAATCCTTGTGCACTGTTGGTGGGAATGTAAAATGGTGCAGGTACTATAAAAAACAGCATGGAGGTTCCTCAAAAAATTAAAAATAGAAGTACCATATTATCCAGAAATACCAATTCTGTATATCTATCTGTCAGCAAAGTTACTCCTATGCATGCAGTCTTTCAACCCCCACTCTACCACATAAGAAGGGTTTAGGCCTAGAACACTTCCTTAGCAAGACAAAGAGTCCTCACAACCTGTGCTGGACTTGTAACTTATGTGGGAAAATCTTTCCCTGTTTCAGACTCCTTTGTGCTCCTTTGCTCTGTTTAAGCACATACATCGTCCGGCACCTGGTCAACCCCATGACTACTTTTACACTCTGGAAGAGGGCAACAGGGTCATTCTGCTGTAGCACAGGCTAATTAACCTGCACCAGCTGCCAGAAGGGACCTAATGGCCACTGGAGATTGATGTCCACTATTGAAGCTGATCTTGCTTTGTCTCTTCTCTACATGAGTAAAGTGCTATTCCATCCAGTCCTTGACTGCCATTGCATTTTTGTTGGTGACCCCAATGCCAAGACACAGAGGTCAGAAGTGCTCAGACTTCTACTCCTGATAATAGGCAACAGATGCCACTTGCTTAATATTATCCAAAAGAACTGAAATCAGGATCTCTAGGATAAAATTGCACTGCCATGTTCATTATAGTATTATTTACCATGGCTAAGTGGCAGAAACAACCTAAATGTCAACAGATGAATGGATAAAGAAAATGTGGTATATACACACAACAGAATATTATTCAGCCATAGAAAAGAAGGAAATCCTTTCATATGCTACAATATCGATTAACCTAGAGGACATTATGCTAAGTGAAATAAGCCAATCACAGAAGGACAGGTACTGCATGATTCCACTTATATGAGATATGTCAATATTAAGTCAAACTCATAGAAACAGAAAGTAGAATGGTGGTTGTCACGGGCTGAAGGGGGAAATGAGGAATTGCTGAGGGTATAGAGTTTCAGTCATTCAAGATGAAGAATGCCAAGAGGGCTGCATTTTTTAATTTTAAAAGGCAGAGCCATATACTAAGATCTTATCTCCTTCTCAATCAACCTCCAACATCTCGATAACATTTAATTCCTTTATACTTACACCACTGACCCATATCACCTTATCATTCCATGGACTTTCCCTATAATAATTACATTGTGTTCTACATGCTTGGAATATCCCTTAATCAGTCCTTTCCCTCATTTTTGTAGATGTATAGATCCCTCTTTCTTGAAAAGTCAACTAAATATTCACTGCATCCTACTTCTTATTCCATGTTTTCCCCTATTTCATTTTCTAGATAACTGCCAATCATTAGAATGAGTGGGCTTCATTTGTCATTTTCACTCCCTTAACGTATGGTTCTTCCTGATTTTCTTAAAGTTTGGTTTATATCTCTATACTTATAAATTATTATCTTGAAGGACACTAGTAACATCCTTCTTAATCCCTCACCATTGGCTTGTATTTATTCCTCTGGGTGATTTATAAGTAATCTTGATGTGCAAATTCTTGGTATCAGAAATATGAAGCAATGAGATGCCTCTTTAGTGGGGATAGATGAACAGTAACTTGGATCATAATCCACAGTCAGATTCTAGAAATGTATCTTAAAATTCCCAAAGGGATTTAAAAGTAGTAACAAAGGCACTGTTAAATGTAAATGAAAGCTCATTTAACGAACAGACTAATAATTTGAATGACAAAAGTGGATAATTAAAGACAGAGAAACATGTTGCTGACACCTAAATTGTGGCAGTGAATAAATATATCAGAGAAACATGGAAAGCACCAGATAGCTTTAAATACATCAGAGAATTGGGTTGCCCATTAGCAGATGAGATCTGACTTAAAAGACTGTAAGCAAAACGCATGTGTTTATATAGTTCTAATATCTGCCTGATGATACAATCACTTAGGACAGCCAGCAGGAAGTAAAATAAGCCAGAAGAAATCCAGGGCCCATCTATATCAACTTGGCTGCATTTCTTAAAGCAAACATTATGTTTAACTTTTTTAAGATAAGAAAAGGGAAAAGAAAGCATGCCAGAATAACATGTTTGAGTTTCATTTTTGAACATGAGAAATATGAAATGACTCATTTTTTATAATTAAAAATTAAGTTTTAAAAATCATTGTTATAAAATGAGAATAATATAAAAGAGAGGAAAGAACAATTAGGTGTAGCATAACCTGTTCCTGCTTTATCATATCTGTGAGGCAACAATTAGTAGTCTTTAAAAAATGATTAAAGCATTGATAGGAAAGTATGTCTGAGTTTAATACTAGGCTCCCTGTTCTCCATTAGCTTCAGTGTTGAATAATCTATTTAGGAAAACATAACGTGCTTTCTCAAAATTTATCAAATGATCACTAATGTACCAAAAAAGTACAAAGGGTTCTGTTGGTTTTGTTACAATAGGAAATTGAAGTGTCTTGCATCACCATCCCTTAGCACTATGGCTTTCCCATTTGAGTGAAAGAGTTGGAAATCAGGGCGCCTGGGTGGCTCAGTTGGTTAGGCGACTGCCTTCGGCTCAGGTCATGGTCCTGGAGTCCCGGGATCGAGTCCCACATCGGGCTCCCTGCTCGGCAGGGAGTCTGCTTCTCCCTCTGACCCTCCTCCCTCTCATGCTCTCTGTCTCTCGTTCTCTCTCTCTCAAATAAATAAATAAAATCTTTAAAAAAAAAAAAAAAAAAAAAAAGAAAGAGTTGGAAATCAAAGCCTTAGAAAAGCAGTTCCAGCCTTCTTTCCCATTTGAATGACTTTCCACACAAACCCTCTTCTTTGCTCCTATTTATCTGTTGCCTATACTATTCCTAATTCTGCCTTGGCTTTAGCTGATCTCATCTCCTGTAATTCCTTCCATGATTTCTGACTTAATCTAAATTCTTCTCATTCATTGACTCTTACATCAGTTTCCTGTCTTTTATGTACATTTTCCATTAGTCTATAGAAAAGTCCATCTCGTCCTTTTTAAAAAAACTATTTGCCTCTTTTTTTTTTTTTTTAAACTATTTGCCTCTTTTCTGTTGTTGTTCTTGTTATTATCTGATATGTCACCAAATCCTAGAGTGTCTACATTCTTCAGGTATCCTTAAAGCTGGTAGGAGCCACATACCTTATTTTTAATTCTTCCTTGCACCCAGTAAATTACATATGCAAGAAGCATTCAATATTTATTGAAAAACAAAAACAACAATCATGTGAATGAGGGGATGTAAGTTGAGGCTGTTTTGCTGACTTTTCTTTGGAGATGGTAAGTTAACAATTACTGCTCTTCTATTTAGTTACCCATGAAAAGAAGAACTATTAAACACTATAAGAAAAGCAATTATAGCAGAAACTATAGCAGAGATAACAATTTTGCATAAATTTTAGGAAATGATTAGAAAGGAAAATGCCACTCATAGACTAACTAGAAATACCTTAATATATAAATAAAAATAAATAGGGGGTCCGAGAAAACCACATTTTCAATTATGCATCTTTCTTTCCTATGATCTGAAATTCAAGTAATCTCTAAAGTGCATATATTTAAGCATTTTTTTTCACACTAACCAAGGCAGTGAATTTAGCATCCAATGCATAGTCAGTGGTCAGTACATAATTCCAAATGCCATTCAACTCTGGTAGCTTCACAATTCCACTGTTGCCAAGGAGTAAAACAAAAAGGACTCTTAGCCTCCATTCAAAATATACCTTCATATTACCACTAAATTAAATATAATTAGAATTATAATTAAATGTTACATCATTTTAGAAAGAAAATTATTTCTCCATCAAGTTTTACATTGGCCTTTGGCACTGCACAATAAAATTGAACCTAAAAATAAAACCTCAGTTAAATGAAAAGCTCAAATTAACTGACAATTTTCATACTTCAGAACTTTCCTATGTATTTTTCTCCAGTGACCTTTCTGATGACAAAGCCTGAATGATAGTCAATTAAATTTATATCCCAAGGCACACTATAAATTTGTCAGGATCAAAACAAGTACGCTGTGAAGTTCATGAAATCAGCTGCTAGTACCAGGGAGTAGACGGTAGAGAAGTGACAGATCAGTCCTTGGTGCTTATGTTGACACTGACATAACAATGTTCAGGTCTGCATGAGTATGAAGGACCAAGGAAGGCCCTCGAAGCTCCATATGCATGTAATTGCCCCAATTTATTTCAGTATCAGTACCCACAGCAGAACGTGGCCCCATTTCTAGTCATGAAGTTCACATGTATATATCCTCGCCTTGGTAATTAGGTAAAAGCACAAGCACCGGAGAAATGCTCATTACCTTTCTGATGCAGGCAAATATAATACAGGATGGAGGGTCTCAGGGCTCATTTTCTCTCGGGTTATGACACTATGTCTAATTCCTGTGCAGTTCAAACTTTCATTTCAAATGGACTGATATTATTTTATATTTTTTCTCCTCAAATGAGTAAAATTGTATAAAATAAACAAAAAATTTCCAGTTTGTTTTGATCCTTTTATCTTGAGTGATGTCTAATGATGCCCACTGTTACAAAAACCAGGTAAAGGCTGGGTTTCCTCATCATTTTTCAGTTACATAAGAACCTTGGAATTATATTCTTCAAAGAACAGATGTGTGCCCATTCTTTTGGGAAAAGTTGCCAAAGGAAAGTTTGTCTTAACATCATACAAGTCCTTACATTTCAATATATTTAGGCAACTCTCAAATGGATGACCCATGTCCCCTATGTTAAACACACCGTATACTAGGGTACCCTACATGTGAATTTTTAAGGTCAAAAATCAACTCCAGACACAAATGGAACTGAAACTGTCCTCCTCTATACCTGAAAAGGTATCTCTCAAAAGCAGGCGCTTACTCTATTCTTTCTTTCTGTACTAAACACACACTCATTAGTAATTCTGTATCATAATCGTTTTTAAAACCAGATTCATAGGCAGTAGGAAAGCATTTTGAGAAATAAAATACCTTTAGAAACTTAAATTTCTCCTTTCTCTATTTTTTAAAGATTTCTCCCACATTTATGTTCAAAATATATGCCTCTTTTCCATTAACATTAAATATTTATCACGATATGAAAACATGACAGTGTATCAGAATGTCTAAGTTAAGTTTTAAAACCATTAGAAAAAGCAAAAAGGTTGTGGTTGCTCTTTTATGTAAGCGGAGATAAAAGAAAGCTCTTTAAAAATTACTAAACTCCTTCAAACAACATTTTCAAATACAGCAAGACAGTTTGGATTCAGTATGAGGCCCTGTTTCAGCTCTGTTTCTTGAAGAGAATAACCGAGAGTTGTGGGAACTTTTCCTCCAATAATATCTAGACCGATTTATAGAAACCCACGTGCTAGCAATAGTATGAATCTCTCTGCAAGTCACCATCTGAGTCGAGCAAAATATGACAAACCAATCAGGATCATGAAATAAACACAGAAGGTGATTTCTGGGATTTAATCAGAAGTGAATATTAAAATACTTGTTCAAGTGGGAACTAATTCAAGTCTGACTCTCTTGGTCTTCAAACAAGGTATTTAGTTGACATCCCATTATTGAGCATCCATTGCAAGGACTGCTAAGAAAACGAAGAAGATGTAGCCACAGTCTATCTTCTTAGAGTTTCTCTTAGGGAGATAAAGACTTTGACAGCAGCATCAAAGTGTCTACTGCCATGCTGCTGTAACAAAAGTAGTGCTTAATACAGAAATAGGGAAAAGATGGTTCTAACAGAGACTAGGAAAGGGCCATAAAGAAACATATGTTAACTTGGCAGTGTTTAATTAATGTAGAGAGATGGCTACGGAGAAAGATGGGCAAGAAGAAGGCCTTTCCAAACAGAGAGAACCATATCATAAACCATAACATAAAAAGTAAAGACAAATTAGGTGCAGGAGACTTTGATTCTAGGGGTGTGTTTAAAGATGTTGAGCAGGAGAGCGGAACCATCAGATATCTCTTTCGGAAAGATAATTTGGCAGCACTTAGAGTTATGATCTCCTAAGTGAAATGTGTACACCTGGACAGAGATGGGTAGGGAGAAGAAAATCAACTGGGGTTGATTTATTTTTACTTCGTATCTATCATTTCAAATGTGTTGTTATTTTGTAATGTGCACAATATTTCAGGACAGTAGAACATGTAGACAAGTTATAAATTTGTACGTATACCTCAAACCTGATACAAAAAATACTACCATCACCAATAACAACAGCCCTATCTTTGCCTTGGTTGAGATTAGAGATAGTTGATGTAGAGCATGGCTTGGAAAGGCATAAATGGAATCAGGTTGAGTTAGAGAAATGCTGCTATGATTCACAAGCTTTTATTACTTTGAAAAAGTAGAACTATAAGATATGGTCAATACATATATATAATTAAATAGGCGGAGAAGATGGAGACCCTGATGTGATTGCTAAGGTTAGACATGAATCAAATGGATAGGATATGAATTCAATAAGGAAAGAAATCAAGGGAGAATGTACAGATCACTAAATTAAGACTCTCAAAAAACAAATAATCCATATATTCTCTTCAATCTCTTCATCATGGTGATCTGAAGGACATGGCAAATTGAATTAGCACCATGAACATCACTGTTTCCATCTACTCTTCCATCTTCTGCTCAAGTAACACAGCTGGATGAAAATTGGTAATTCTCAGTGCAATATGTACTTCAGGGGCTTAGCTTTTCCTCATTCCAGTTAATACACAGAGCTGGCAACCAGTAGTATTCTATTAGTAAATGGAGATAGAACCAGAAGCTACTTCAAGTTTACTGTGAGAATTAAATGAGTTAATACATGTAAAACGTTTAGGTGGGTCCACAATGTATTAAGGTTTAGTACATGATAGCCACTGTTATTAGTAATTATTTATATCCAAGGGGCACGTAGGTGGCTCATTCAGTTAACCATCCACTCTTGATTTCAGCTCAGGTCATGGTCTCAGGGTCGTGAGATCGAGCCCCACACTGGGCTCCATGCTCAGCACAGAGTGTGCTTGAGATTCTCTCTCTCTCACCCTCTCTCTCTGTCCCTCCCCCACCCCCGCTGGTGCTCTCTCTAAAATAAAATATTTTAAAATAATAATTATTATTATTATTTATATCCAAACTATGTTGAAATCCTGGTTCCTCCATTTATAATTTTTTTTACCTAGGATAAGTTGCATCTTTTCTAAAGCTCAGTTTTCTCACTGCATAATGAACTTAACAGTATTATTATTTAAAACTTGCAAATGAGGCAAAAGGATGGCTCTGTGTCATTTTATTGTCATACCAGAACACTGTCAATGGGTCTCCACAAAATAATGACTATTAATTCTAAAGGGGACTGTGCCTTTATTTTACTTTGTATTTATTACTTATTAGAGCCCAGACTCCAGGAAGTTTTATGTTAACTTGTAGATTTTTGTCTGTTAAAGCTGCCAGTGATTTCTGTCTAGTAGAAAAGATAGCCCCAAAACTTAAGATTATATTGCCTTGCAGGACACTAACCAGTTTTGCACTATTATTTAGTGATCTTATGCCAACATTCCCAGTTTCTGTGCTTGTATATACACTATCTTTTGAATTCATTTTAACCAGCTCTAACATTTTTCTTTTTTCCTCATTAATGGAATAAACATTTACATGTGCTTACTATATATTTGTGTAAGAGTTATTTTTAAACATTTTTAAGAGTATTCTTTTATAATAGCTAATATCTGAGTACTAATTAAATGTTACAATTATTAATTCAATGGTTTCTAAAAACAGCAATATGAGATGGGATATAGTATAATCCACATCTTACAGTAAATCTCTTTTGTAATCACCAGTCATTGATTAAGTAAATGTCAAAACAATGGGAAGTGCACCTTGCCCGAGAATTACCATTCTTTAACAACCTCCATCTCTTGATTAAAGGAACCTAGGACATAATACCACAGAGCTGAATTATCCTCTAATCCACCAAAACTCCATGGTTAGCAGATTAAGGAGAATGTATGGCGTATTTGTTCTTTGAGAGCCTTACTTTATGATTCATTATTTTTTCCCTTCATTTCTTTGTATTCTGTATTCTGTGCCTTAATTCAGGTTATACCCCCAGTCATTAAAGTCTAATATTCTGAAATTGTCTCAGGATCTACATTCTCCAGATTTATAATAAAAAGAAATCACATACAGTGACTCACAAAGCAGTAGTAGATATAATAGGATATCTAACTTCTTCTCACTCTTCTGCTGTTGAAGTTCCTGGCTGAAACTGACTCCCATTTCTTCCCCATCTGAGGCACGCCCTAAGCCACCAGTAATCTCTAACCTCATAAGGGCAGGGTATCACCATTGCTATTGTTGATGTTTTTGGGTTTGAGCCATTAGAAGTGAGTTGAAAAAAAAAAAAAAATGCACCGTAAACATATGTATATTGAATATTTATAATGTTACTCATGTTCTGCTAAACTTAAATTTTTTTAAAGATTTTATGTATTTATTTGAGAGAGAGAGAGAAAGAAAGAAAGCACAAGTGGGGGAAGGGGCAGAGGGAGAGGGACAAGCAGACTCCCCGTTGAGCAGGGAGCCCAACACGGGGCACAATCCCAGGACCCCAAGACCATGACCTGAGCCGAGCCAAAGTCAGACGCCCCACTAAACTTAACTTTTTGCATCTTATAAATCAAACATAATTTGAAATTAAAATGAATATAACAATGAATAAGACTTAAAATTCAAAAAAATTTTCCCTTAACCCCAGTTGATTGGCATCCCCTATGTCCCACCAAGGTGAGCACATATCACATAATTCTATGTTACTGTCAACATTATATTCCTAAAAGAGGGATCTGATGGATTCTCTCCTGTTCAACATCTTCATAAACACATATGTCAGACATGTAATCTGAATCTTTTGTCTTCTTGCTTTGGGTAGTAGTCTGCTCTGTTTGTGATGCCTCCTGTTACATCCACCTTTTCTTATGCCCCTAGTAAGTCCTAAACATTCAAGTAATGCTAAATGTTCAGAGTACCACCTCTTTCAGCACTAGCTTCTCTCACCCATTCCAATCGATCGCCTACCTTTAGATACTCTTTTTTTTTTTTTTTTAAAGATTTTATTTATTTATTTGACAGAGAGAGATAGAGAGAGCAGGAACACAAGCAAGGAGAGTGGGAGAGGGAGAAGCAGGCTCCCCGCTGAGGAAGGAGCCCGATGCGGGGCTCGATCCCAGGACCCTGGGATCATGACCTGAGCCGAAGGCAGACGCTTAACGACTGAGCCACCCAGGCGCCCCTACCTTTAGATATTCTATATTGCTTTCCATCACTGCTCTAGCGCTTTAGACAGCTTACCTTGTATCCTAGGCAGAATATGCCTCCCACCTGCCCCCCAAAAAAGATACCCACTGTGAATATATCACCTTACATGGCAAAAGGGACTTTCCAGATGTGATGACGTTAAGGATATTGAGAAGGGGAGACTGTCCTGCATTATCTGGGTGGGCCCAATGTAATGACAAGGGTCATTATAAGAGGGAGACAAAAGGGTCGGAATCAGAGAATAAGATGTGAAGACAAAAGCAGAGACACAGAGATTTGAAAATGCTATCTATACAGCTTACTTTGAACATGGAGGGCTATAAACCAGGGAATATGGGAGAACTCTACAGCCAAAAACAGCAAGGAAACAGATTTTCCCCTAGACCCTCTGGAAGGAACACAGCCCTGCCAACCCATTTTATACTTGTGAATTCCCGAACTTTTAGATAATAAATTTGTGTTTGTGGTGATTTGTTAAAGCAGAAATAAGAAACTAAATACACCTTGTACTGACATGATTAAAATCTTCCCTTCACATGGGAAGCTCCAAGATGACAGACTATGGTTTAGTCTACTTATTTCCAACAGAAGTCTTTGGAAATAATTAGATGCTCAATTAGATTAATGACTGAGCCACCCAGGCGCCCCTCAAACAATACTATTCTTTTTTTTTTTTTTTTT
>NW_022589760.1:0-29669 GCF_004348235.1 Phoca vitulina
CTATGTCAAGGGTAGGACCTCTCAATCATCTGTGGCCTGCACAACTCAGCCACTTCAGGACACTTCAAAGATGTAGATGCCCTCCTCAACAATATGTTTCTCAATGCTGTGGGGAAAGGCATGTCCTCTGAGTCCCTAAAAGCAGCTGCTTGGTCTACTGACACATTGATTTCAAAGGCATTTCAATTCAAGTGACCATGGGTGATAACTTTGGCAACTGTTTCACCATCATTTACCATGGAATACCAATATTTCATCTCCTAATGTCAATTGGATCCTCACTATCTTCAGATCCACCTAGGTCAGATAACCCATCCCAGATCCCCATTTCTTTCAGGGCCCTTTGCTTGCAACCCATTTTGGTGTCAAGTACTCTATTAATGAAGTTTCCCGCTTGCCTGCACCAGAATTCATTCTAGCTATTTTATAGAAATGAGATATATTTAATAAATTATATTACATGGCTTACAAAAACTGTATGAGGGCCAGAAAAGCAGGCTTGTCTGCCGTACAGTCAGGGGAAGCCCACTCATGCTGTAGGACTGTCATAGCTGAAACACCACGCTGCTTGCCTGCTAATTGACATGTATGACAGAGACTGAATTCTAGGCACTCTGCTACAGTTGCTTTGCAAAAAACAGAGACCTCTCCCATCATATATAGCTGACCATGTCAATGAGCCATATGTGGCTCCTATGTCATTCAGTTATACCTCAAAGTCTTAGGATGATGCATATGCATGATACAACTGAGATCCCATTTAGAACCCTAGCTGTAAGGGGCTCTGGTTAATGTGTATGTGTGTGTGTGTGTGTGCGCACACACGTTTCCCTTCATGCTTTTAGTTTTCTAGTCTCTATAGAATAGGAAAGCCTATAAGAGTGTTTACAGGTGTTGGAATAGTTGCCAAGGAGCCAATTCATAGTTTGGCAGAACGTTATAAATTTTGCTATGGTAAATGGTCTATTCAGAATGAAAATGGCATTTTCTATTTGTTACAATTATCTTGTGTATATTAGTCTTACACCCAACTAACTTATTAATCTCTATTATTTTAATTTTCTATAGCTTCTCTTGAATTTACATGATGATAACCATACTGTAGTGACAGCTTTGTTTATTTTCACTTGTACACATTTATTAATGTATGTATATATGCATACATGCATGTATTTTGGCTTACTGTACTGCCTAGGAGATGCAGTGTGATGCTGAAAAGAAGCAGTCATATGAGTTATCTTTGTCTCTGTTTTATCCTTGAGTATAATGGGCATTCAAATATCCAATACATTCTTTTGTTTGGAAGAGACCTGTAGCTCATCAATGCTGGTGTTTTCAACCAAGGCTGTCATGTCTATTCAATCCCTCTGTTGGAACATCAGGTGAATGAGGAAGAGGGAATTGCAGCATTGAAGTAATGGCATCTCTATTATAAATATATATGAACTTCATTTAAAAGGATAGCATGCAAAGTAGAAAAGAATATGGAAAGAACATCGACTTTGAAAACATACCTCTCTGGATTCAAATCATGGCTCTGTCACTTATTGCTTATGTGATTTTATGCATGTGCTCAATCTCTCTGAGTTTCAGTTCCATCATGGAATATTTGGTGGTGGTGTTTGCCAAGTGTTTCCATTTCTGTCCTGTTCCAGGCACCTGGTAAAACTGCACTTCTTGTCTGAACATCTTTGTTTAGGTGAGGCAGTGTATGTGATTAGCTCTGGCTAATGGGCTGGGAATGACATGTGTTATTTCTGGGCCAGAATGTATGGTTGTTGGTTTGAAACCACCCAGGGCCCTCTTCTTCTCAGGCACGGTGACTGACAACGTTCTAGATGGTGACTTATCTGTCAGTTTGAGTGGCCAAGTCATTCCAAAAAGAATCGTCAGACTCCCAACATCCACCAGCCTGTGGTGGACGTGCACCTGTCATGGACATCTAGTAGGAGTGAGGAATAAGCCACTGTTTTGGGGATTGTCTATTACCATGGCAAAACCCCAGCCTCTCCTGACTCACATATCTCATCTGTTAATTAAAATAACACCCTGTCAGGATTTTTCTGAGGGGTAAATGAGTTAATGTACATAACAAGATTATTACTGTGCTTGACATATAATAGGGACTCAAAACATGGCAGCTATAATTATTAAATAATAAGAAAACTTTTTTTAAAGTGTGGCATGTTTGTATAAAATGAGAGGTATTGTGTCTGCTGATCCTAACAGCTAAGTTGTATATTGCTTTCTAGAGGGGGCACTATATTTGTTGATAAGACTTCCTAATGATTTGTACTTATTTACTTATTTTTTCTTTAGCCACTATGCTATCAGAAACATGCTTAGAAACTGGGGTTATTTCTGAGGAATAAAAAAGTGAAAAGATTTAAACAGAAGAGAGACTGACCAGTGAGATAAGACTAAATGAATTAAAAATCTGTAAATAATTTCTTAACGAGAAGAATAGATTATAATTATTATGAATGTACATTCCATTGCTCTTAGTAAACAAAGGCACAGGTTTTAAAGTGGTAGAAGATTTAGTTTGGACAGGGTTTCCAAAATATTTTATGAAGAACACTAGTACCTCAGATGCCCTGTGGAAAAATGTTCCATTCCCAATAAGTTAGGGAAAATATCCCCCACTTTGAGATTCTTATTTCATATTACCATATTATCTTTAAAAAAAAAGTCTGGGGCACCTGGGTGGCTCAGTTGGTTGTGTCTGCCTTGGGCTCAGATCATGATCCCAGGGTCCTAGGATGGAGCCCTGCATCTGGCTGCCTGCTCAGTGGGGAGTCTTCTCCCTCTCCCCCTGCCCCCCACCTCCACTTGCACACTCTCTCTCCCTCAAATAAATAAAATCTTAAAAAAGGAAAAAATAATAAAAAAATTTTTAAAGTCCTACAGTGTGGAAATTCACTTACCATACAGTCCCACGCTGTATGCCCCACACTTCCATAAAGTAGGGCACATTTTTTGTTTTTGCTGTTTCTTTGCCCCACTGTTTTGCAGAACTTGGAAATGATGTAATGAGAGAAAAAGAAAGTGGATTATTTAAGCTACATGTAATATAAACTATCACGAGTGACAATATCCTTGAGTCACGTGTCAAGAAGTATTTAAATATCCCATAAACGTAAACACAATCTTATTATTTGTCCCACTTTACTCATTCAATATCATGATGTACCAAATGTATCACTGATGATTTCACCTGATGTTTTCTTAAATCAATTCACTATTATTTTTTGAGTGAGGGAAAGAAGGGGGTTTTCAACAAGGAATCTAAGAAGCAAAGGTTAGAAAATTGGGAGGAGTGGGGACACCAGAAATTATTTGTGTCTGGCTGAACTATTTTAAGCCATTTAGAGATCCTAAGCCCAAAAAGATTGTCACCCCACTTCCAGATGTACTTTGTAGAACTACTGAACTTCAAACTAAATATAAGAAATAAAGTCCGAATCTTTACATCATGTCTACTTTGACACTTTTCTGAAATAACACATTCTTGAAAATAAACTCTCTTCTTCCCTCTTTCCATTTTTCTCCTCCTACCCCCCTCCTCCCTTTTCCATCTCCCTCTACTTCTGCTTTGCTCCTTCCCTGAGCACATGTGTATAATGATTGCTGGGAAAATATATCAAAGGAATAAAGATAATCTTACAAAATCAAATAAGAGGCAGAAATTAAGATGAAATTTGGAGTCCTCTAGTCAAATTGGCATCTGGGAGGTCTTTGTTGTCTTCAATAACAACATGGTCAGAGGACAGCAGAGGAGGCTGTCACACTGCACAGACAATGAATACAGCAGGCTGATAAGCAAGGGAAGGGCTTTAGTGTGAGGAGGGAAGGGGGATCCCACACAGCTTCCAGAGCCCTGCTGCTGAGAGATGGCAGACAAGTCCATGAATCCTTGCCCTTGCTGCCCCGTCTCTGCCACTCCACTCTGATGCAGGACATTCTCCTCCTCCACTTCACTCTCTACAGACAATAGCTTCCCTGAGTCCAGGATCAGGTTTCACACACCCACAGACTTTCTCTGCCAGGCATACAAAAGTTAGGCCATACTCAGAATTCCTCCCCCAACCTCCACCCAACCCTTTCTCAGGCCCTCTGTCATTTGGCCAGGCCTTGATCTGTGGGTGCTTGGCTGTCTCCTCTCCCACCAGCTCTCTGAATAAACTTTTAGTACCTGCTGGCACTCCTCCTACCCAAGTACTACCCACTAAGGCAGGATATAAAAGTTAATGGAAAGGTTGGGATCTGAGCCAGAGTCTCATCAAAGTCCCCTCTGAGCCAAGGTGCAGACCACAGGTCTAAAGGTCCTTTGAACCTATCACACTGACTGCTTGCAAGGCTAAGCCAAGCAACAGTTCAGGAGACTCCACGCACACTTAAAGGGCAGAGCTTTGTGCATGACCCTAGCGGGGTCACATGACCCCAGGGACCACCTGACCCACCACACAGTTCAGGGACCCTCAATCTTCACATGACCAAGAGGACTGAGTCTCACATGACCATATCTGGGAGCATGACCATAGGATCCGCATGGCCAATAGTGATAAGGTAGCTGCACTTCTCACATGACTGCAAGAGCTTTGTCTGCTACATGTGGTAAGAACCACACTGTTGCCTACACATGGATTTGCAGAGTTTAATAGCCCACAATCTTCACATGACAGAGGTGGCTAAGCTTGACATGTACCATGGCAGGGGGAGGGGTACATGACCATAGCATCTACATGACCCTAAGCAGTAGGTCACCTATATGATATCAAGGGCTGAAGCTTTCACATGCTGGTATCCAGTAAGGGTTACAAGGGTTACATCCTAACATAGGATCCATGTTAGGCAGGGTTTAGGAGTCCATGATGCTCTAGTGGTTTGAAGAGCTGGATCTACCACGTGACCATAGTGGCAACAGGGCCAAAGAGACCACATGACCTTTTCGTTTTAAGAGCCCATGGTGCTGACATGACAGGTACAGCTGGGCCTGCCACATAACTGTTGTCCACAAAATGGCATCATCCACGTGACCAGCAGCCTTAGGAACCCACAGTGCTCATGTGCCTGGGAGGGCCTCAGTAGGGTCCCGTGACAGTAGGGTTCTCCTGATCTTCATGTTTCAGGAGAATATTATCTTCAGGAGACCTGGAGACCTGAGATTGCCCACATTCCTGGTCTCCTCTGTGATGTTGGTGCCTCCAGATGACCTTCTGCAGCACACAAGCTTGGGCTTTGCCTACTCCCATCGCTCTTTAATGTGTTAATTTTATATGCTTTTTCCCCAATACCACATGAAATTTAATAGATAACAAATTAATACGTAACAATAAAATAAGTCCTCCCAAAAACCATAATTGTGGGCACACGGTAGATACTAACAATAAAATAAGTCCTCCCAAAAACCATAATTGTGGGCACACGGTAGAGGTGGGAGAGGAGACAGCCAAGCACTCCAAATTTCAAGAACCTAAGCAGTAGGTACAAGTAAGTGTTGGTGACTTAAATTTCATGCAGGTCTAAAGGAGATTAAAACAAATCTAATGAGTTTTAGTTGTTCATGTGGGGGGAATAAAAAGGTGTATAGTGATTACTATGGTCCATGCATGTTAAAGCGATAACTCATTTAAGAGAGGTAACTCTATAGAGGAGGTACTGTTACAGAACTTTACAGATGAGGAAGCTGAAGTACTGAGGTATATAAATCACTTGCTTCAGAGGTCACAGATACTGTAGGTGGCAAACCAAGTATTGTCCACAAGCAGTCTTGCTCCAGACTCTGTGTTCTGGTCACCCATCAGGTTCCTCAACAGAAAGTAGTATTAGTTCAGCCTTACTAAATTGCAAAATCTGGAAAACCAGCCCCAGTTACTAAAAAGTTGAGATCGTGGGAGATTTCTTTGAAATGCCACCTAAATAATTTCAAGTACTATCAGTAATTAGACCCAGTCAAATTTGAGTCTACTTAATAGCCTCTAATTAAGGTTTATGTAGAGATATAAACCTATCTCTAATGTGTGAAATATGTATATATAAGAGTAGCATATAAAATGCTTGATGTTAGTTAAAAACATTTCCCTCTTTTAAATAAACACTGAAAAGGGAACTATGGTAAAGTTTAAACATCCAATACCTGCCCTCTTGCCTGAATTACAGCAGTTACAAATGAGGGGAATCTGAATTCATTAGATTTTACTGTATTTATATTCTGTCTGTGCCTCCCCAGAAAAGATAGAGAAGGAAAATATATACTATAGGATATATTTTTTAACTGCAATTCCACAAACACCTCTTTGATTTGTGTGAGAAACTGCAGCTTCATTTGTATGCCTGAAATAAACTCGATCTGATATTTCTGGTTTGCTGATTTAGGCAAACAATGCTATACCTGTGTTGGGATTATTTTTCTAGGTCCCTGAAGTGTGGCATGGCTACATAAATAAGTTAAAGAAAAGGCAACAGACCAAATTTTCCACAGTGGTTAAAGTTGAGGAATTTAGTAAAGACAAGAGACTGTGCTTGTGGTTCTTCCTTCTCCTGAGGGAAGTCATAATGTTGGAAGGAAAAATAGTAAGAGAAGGTAGTGTTTGTGAAGTCATAAACAAACATAATTTGAAACTATCTAATCCAAAGAGAAAAAGGGGAAAAAAAGAATGAAAAAGAGTGATGAAGGCCTATGGGATTTTTTGGAATCATTAAATGGACCCATATATGCCTGACAGGTGGCCAAGAAAGAGAAGAGAGAAAGAGAAAAAATGAAAAATCTTATTTACAGAAATAACATTTGGAAACTTTCCAAATCCTTGAGGGATATAAACATCCAAGTTCACAAAGCTCAGAAGTCTCTAAACAGTATCCCATGGAGGGTACACCAAGATTATAATAAAAATATCAAAAGTCAAAGACAAGTAGAAAATTGTGAAAACAGAAAAGCCACCAGTGACATACAAGGGAACAGTGTAAGGCAAACAGATAGCAAAAAGATACTAGTTAGCAACATGAAAACATACCAAAGTATAAAACTCACATGTAAAAGTACGTATATAGTCAAACTTGGAACAGTCAAACTTGGAACACTCAACACTATAACAGTATAAGAGAAAATATATTAAATATATGTACAGTTGTAATAATTTGTTAATGGACACACAATATAAAAAGACATAAACTGTGACATCAATAATGTAAGTAAGAAGCAAGCTTAAAGTTTTTTATACAATCAAAGATAAGTTATCAGATTAAAATGAATGTTATAAGATATTTTATAAAACCATTTTGGTAACCACAAAACAAAAATCCATAATAGCTATGCAAAAGATGAAGCTAAGGAATCAAAGCATAGCACTATTTAAAAAATCATCAAATCACAAGAGAAAAGGGCAAGAAAAGAAGAAAGAAACAAAGGAACTACAAAACAGTCAGAAGAGAAAAATGGCAACAGTAATTCTTTACTTATCAAGAATTGTTTTCTATAAAAATGGATTATATCTCCATCAAAAGACATAGAGGGGCTGAATGGATTTTTAAAAGAGTCAAATATATGCTGCCCAAAAAAGTCTCACTTTAGCTTAAAGGACCCATACAGGCTGAAAATCAAGGGATAGAAAAAAAAGGTAACCAAAAGAAAGCAGGAGTGGCCATACTTATACAAAATAGACTTTCATTCAAAAAGTGTTGCAAGCCTCAAGAAATTATTAGGTAATGATAAACAGGTCAATTCACCAAAAGGATATAACAATTATATTTTCATATATATATGTGTTGTTAAATGGTTAATGATTACTATAATCAAGCTAATTAGCATTTTCATCACCTTACATAGTTACCTTTCTTTTTGTGATAGGACATTAGATCTACTCTTTTAGCAAATTTCAAAAAACAGTAGAGTATTATGAAGTACAGTTACCATGCTGTACATCAGATCTCCAGAACTTATTCATCCTGTGTAACTGAAACTTTGTATCCTTTGACCAACTTCTTCTAATTTTCCTCATCCCCCAGCCCCTGGTAAATCCTGTTCTACCCCAGCTTCTATGAATTCAACTTTACTGGATTTTTTCTTTCTTTCTTTCTTTCTTTCTTTTTTTTTTTTAGATTTCACATGTAGAAGATATCATATAGGATTCATCTTTGTGGGTTTGGCTTATTCCACTTAGCATAGTGTCCTCCCATAGTATCCTCCAGGTTCATCCATGTTGTCACAAATGATAGCATTTCCTACTTATATTACAGGCTGAGGAATATTCGTGTGTGCGTGTCTGTATGTGTGTGTATGTATAAGTGTGTGTGTGTCTGTATGTGTGTGTATGTATGAGTGTGTGTGTGTGTGTGTGTGTGTGTTGATTTCATCATTTTGGATATATACCTAGACATGAGATTGCTGGATCATATAGTAGTTCTATTTTTAACTATTTGAAAACCTCCATACTGCTTTCAGTAATGGCTGTACCAATCTGTATTTCCACTAACAGTGTACAAAGATTCTCTTTCCTCCACATTCTCACCAGTACTTGTTATCTCTTGTGTTTTGTTGTTGTTAATAGCTATCTTAGCTAATGTGAGGTGATACCTCATTATCATTTTGATTTGTGTTTCCTTGATGATTAGTGATGTTGGGCCCCTTTACATGTACATGTTAACCATTTGTATATCTTCTTTTGAGAAATGTCTATTCCAGTTCTTTTCTTATTTTTAAAATCTTTTTTTTTATTTGTCTGTTTTCATGCTATTGAGTTGTTTGAGCTTCTTATATATTTTGTATGTTAACCCTTTATCAGATGCATGGTTTGTAAATATTTCCTCTTATTCCATAAGTTTTCTTTTCATTCTGCTGATTGTTTCCTTTGCTGTGCAGAAGATTTTCAGTTTCATGCAATCCCACTTTATTTTTGCTTTTGTTGCTGTGCTTTTGTGTTCATATCCAAGAAATCATCGCTCAGACCAATGTCAAGAAAATGTTTCTATATGTTTATTGAAGACACTATTCTTTTCCAATTGTGTGTTCTTGACACACTAGTTAATAATCAGTTGACTTCAAATGTGATTTCTGGGATATCTATTCTGTTCCATAGTTCTATATGTTTTTATGACAGTACCATGTTATGTTGATAGCTTTATAATATATATTTGGTTTTGCCCATAAGGTGACAAAGATTTTTTCAGCTTTATTGAGGTATAATAAAAAATAAAATTATGTATATTTAAAGTGTACAACATGATTATTTGATATATGTATATGTTGTAAAATGATTGCCACAAATAATTGACATATCTATCCTCTCACATAGTCATCATCTTTTTGTATGTCTTGAGAACACTTAATAGTTTCTCTGAGCAAATTTCACGTATATAATAATACACTATTACTGGGGCTCCTGAGTGGCCCAGTCGTTAAGCGTCTGCCTTCGGCTCAGGCATGATCCCAGGGTCCTGGGATTGAGCCCCGCATTGGGCTCCCTGCTCAGTGGGAAGCCTGCTTCTCCCTCTCACACTCCCCCTGCTTGTGTTCCCTCTCTCGCTGTCTTTCTCTGTCAAATAAATAAATAAAATCTTTAAAAATAAGTAAATAAATAAAATAAAGCCAAGCACCTATGAGCCCAGGGCTGACTCAGCAGTGAAGTCTCCTCTGCAGGAGATAGTCACAAATAGAATAGAATTTATCAAATAGATAAATAAAATCTTAAAAAAATATACTATTATTAACTATAGTTCATATGGTTAATACTATGTTGTACATTAGATTCCCTAGGACTATGGAATATTATGCAGCCATCAAAAAAATGAAATCTTGCCATTTGCAATGATGTGGATAGAACTAGAGGGTATTATGCTAAGCAAAATAAGTCAATCAGAGAAAGACAAGTATCATATGATCTCACTGATATGAGGAATTCTTAATCTCAGGAAATAAACTGAGGGTTGCTGGAGTGGTGGGGGGTGGGAGGGATGGGGTGGCTGGGGGTTGGACATTGTGGAGGGTATGTGCTATGGTGAGCACTGTGAATTGTGTAAGACTGATGAATCACAGACCTGTACCTCTGAAACAAATAATACATTATATGTTAAAAAAAAAAAAAGAAGAAGATAGTAGGAAGGGAAAAATGAAGGGGGGGAATTGGAGGGGGAGATGAACCATGAGGGACTGTGGACTCTGAGAAACACAGAGTGTTTTAGAGGGGAGGGGCGTGGGGGGATGGGTTAGCCCGGTGATGGGTATTAAGGAGGGCACGTATGGGAGCACTGGGTGTTATATGCAAACAATGAATCATGGAACACCACATCAAAACTAATAATGTAATGTATGGTGACTAACATAACATAATAAAATAAAATTTACAAAAAAGAGGTAGAGGGGCGCCTGGGTGGCTCAGTCGTTAAGCGTCTGCCTTCGGCTCAGGTCATGATCCCAGGGTCCTGGGATCGAGCCCCACATCGGGCTCCCTGCTCTGCGGGAAGCCTGCTTCTCCCTCTCCCACTCCCCCTGCTTGTGTTCCTTCTCTCACTGTGTCTCTCTCTGTCAAATAAATAAATAAAATCTTTAAAAAAAAAAAAAGAGGTAGAAGCATAAAACAAGGCTATTCTCGGCAAAGAGCAAACAATAACTCTGGAAAGGTAAGACAGAACCTATATAAAAACAATTAAGAGTATTCTAGGGCTCTGTATGCTATTTGGTAAGTGAATAGAGTAGGAAAAGTGGAGGCTTTCTGTTAAAAGCTGGCCAAGAAAAGATTCGGGTTCAACATTGAGGAATAATAAGATTTTTAAATAGGTAGAGAAATAAAAAAGCTATGTTTCCTGATTTTTTTAATACAAGAAAATGTTAGCTTGTACAGCTAAATCTTTAAAAAATGTGATTTAATTGCTCCCATATAAACTAAACAAAGGATGTTAAAAAAAAATGAGAGGATCTGAATAAACAATTTTCAAAAGAAGACATACAGATGGCTAATAGGTACATGAAAGGATGCTCAACACCACTAATAATCAGGGAAATGCAAATCAAAACCATAATGAGATATCACCTCACACCTATTAGAATGGTTATTATCAAAAAGAGAAGAAATTGCAAGTGTTTAAGAGGATGTGGAGAAAAGGGAAACCTTAGGCAATGGTAGTGGGAATGGAAATAGGTACAACCAATTATGGAAAACATTATGGAGGTTCCTCAAAAAATTTAAAATAGAACTACCATATGATTCAGCATTTCCATTTTTGGGTATTTAGCCAAAGAAAATGAAAAACACTGGGGTGCCTGGGTGGCTCAGTTGGTTAAGCGACTGCCTTCGGCTCAGGTCATGATCCTGGAGTCCCTGGATCGAGTCCCGCATCGGGCTCCCTGCTCGGCAGGGAGTCTGCTTCTCCCTCTGACCCTCCCCCCTCTCATGTGCTCTCTCTCTCTCATTCTGTCTCAAATAAATAAATAAAATCTTTAAAAAAAATTAAAAAAAAAATTAAAAAAAAATAAATGAAAAACACTAATTTGAAAAGATATGCACCCACCCACATGTTTATTTTAGCATTATGTACAGTAGCCAAGACATGGAAACAACCTAAGTGTCCACTGATGGATGAATGGATAAAGAAAATGTGAGATATATACACACACACACATATATATATATAAACACACACAATGGAATATTGTTCTGCCACAAAAAGAATAAAATCTTGCCATTTGGGACAAAATGGATGGACCTTGAAGGCATTACAGTAAGTGAAATAAGGCAAAAAGAGAAAGACAAGTACCATATGATAACACTTATATGTGGAATCTAGAAAAAATCTGAGCTTATAGATACAGAGAACAAATTGGTGATTGCCAGAGGCAAGTGATTAGGGGATGGGTAAGATGGGTGATGAAGGTCAAAAATTACAAATTTCCAATTATAAAATAAGTCATGGGGATGTAATGTACAGCATGGTGACTATAGTTAATACTGTACTGCATATTTGAAAGTTGCTAATAGAATAGGTTTTAAAAGTTCTCATCACAAAAAAAAATTTTAACTATGTTTGGTAATGGATGTTAACTAGACTTATTGTGGTAATCATTTCACAATATATACAAATATTGAATCATTACATTGTACACCTGATACTAATATGTTATATGTCAATTATACCTCAATAAAAAGAGAGAGAGATTGAAGGACGGAAGGAAGGAAGGAGGGAAGGAAGGGGGAGGGAGGGAGAGAAGGAAGGGCACAGGAAATAAAAACAACATATTTATCTTTGGTCAAATATTTTACATCTTACTCAGAGTTTCTATATAGTCTTATCACAATCCTGAGTGATTTCAGTGTTTGTATATAAAATTAATCTGGTAGTGTGATCAGCATCATTGTGATGTAAGACATCCCTCTTTTTTGTCCCCTTTTTTGTCCACCAAAAATTGGCATCCATCCATGAACAAAAGTACCTCTGTGGGAGTTGTGGGATCCAACATCATACACCAAGGGACCTAGGAGGAGTCTTGCCTACCAGTGCATCAGAAAATAGACAGATAGATCTCTGTACTGGCTGTGTAACCAACAGAACTGAGTGAACTGGCCCCAACTTCTCTCAGTCATGGTTGGGAAAAATCTGAAGCGTGTTAACTTGGGTAAACACCCATGGATAAGAGAGACTTTGTAGAAGTTCAGCTTCCCAGTGAGATATTCCAGTACTGTCTGTTGGAGCAAATTATATATAGAGAGAGACACAATGGAAAGGAAAAGAACTTTGCCAGTGCTGCCTCTATCCCAAGGTGAGTGCAGAGCTGAAATAGCTAGTGGCAAGCTCTCCTGCAGGGGAAATGGAGAGCAGTGAGTGAGTGCCTGACTACTCCAGCTGTATGGGATACTGCCAGAGAAACCTGTTTCTTTCCAGCTGCACCCAGTGTATTGAGGCAGGACCTCCATGAGTAGGGGGTAGGAGGAGATGAGAAAAGAGGCAGACAAGAATATCAGAGGACATTGAAGGGACATTGTTCCTGCTAACTGTGTTCAGGACTCCAGCAGGAAACCTACCCACAAGCTGCTGGAAAAACCCCATCTAAGGATTTCCCCATCTGGCCCATGGGCACCCGCAACACCCCAAGTGCTAAACCCACAACTCCTCCTACTCTACAACTGTCTCCTTGTGCTCTCTCCTGAGTGTGTTGGCAAGAGCAAGCTCCAGTAAACTGCAAGTACACTCAGAAAATCAAGCCAGAGTCTGTGAGCAGGGGGGAAATAAAAAACTTAAGCTGTAGTGCAACCCTCTGGAAAACAAAAGAGAGGTTTCCAGCAGTCCAGCCTGGTGAGTTGTAAGAATCAGAGAAGACATACAAGCTTAAGAATTCAGTCATGAGGAGTAAGTTGTTTAGAGAGGTGTATTCACACAGGTTGGAGAAATCCCAGATATAAGCAGGACTAACTAAAATATTTCCCCCCGGAGGACAATTAGTAATTATTTGAGGAGGCGTCTCCTACGTCAACTGTGAAAGCAGCAACACAAAACTCCAAGGAATATGTAGAATCAAGAAAACATGTTATCACAATAAAAAAGATTACAATAATCCTCTAGCAACTGAACTCTAAGACACAGAATGTTGCAATATAGCTGATAAAAAATTTCAAAATTGTTGTTTTGAAGAAATGAAATGAGCTGCAAGAAAACACAGAAAGACAATTCAACCAAATCAGGAAAATAATACACAAACAAAATGAGAAAATTAACAAATAAATAGAAACCATTAAAAGAACCAAACAGAAATTCTGGAGCTGAATAATTCCGTGAATGAAATGTAAAATGCAGTAGGGAATTACCTTTCTAGTACAGTAGAATAGACCAAACAGAAGATAAAACCAGGATAGAAACTTTGAAATAACTCAGAGGAATGAAAAAAAGCAAAGAAATACAATGGGATCTATGGGACACCACCACACATACAAATATTGAAATAATTGGAGTTGGGCGCCTGGGTGGCTCAGTTGGTTAAGCGACTGCCTTCGGCTCAGGTCATGATCCTGGAGTCCCGGGATCGAGTCCCACATCGGGCTCCCTGCTCAGCAGGGAGTCTGCTCCTCCCTCTCATGCTCTCTGTCTCTCATTCTCTCTCTCGCAAATAAATACAATCTTAAAAAAAAAAAAAAAAATTAAAAAAAAAAAAAAAAGAAATAATTGGAGTTCCAGGAGAAGAGCGGGAGAAGGTGGTAGAAAGTTTATTTAAAGAAATAATAGCTGACAACTTCCTAAACCTAGGAAGAAACTTGGATATCCAAGTTCATGAAACTAATAGGTCACCCCATTATCTCAATGCAAAATGACCTTCTCCAACACATATTAGAATAAAACTGTCAAAAATCAAAAAACATATAATCCTAAATGCAGCAAGAAAAAAACCTGTAACCTCCAAAAGCAACAAAAAACCCCACTTTAGGCCATCAGTAGATGTCTCAACAGAAACCCCACAGGCCAGGAGAGAGTGGAATGATGTATTCAAATTTTTGAGAGGAAAAAAACCTGTCAGCCAAGAATGTCCAGTAAAGTAATGAAGAATAAATAATGTCTTTTCCAGATAAACAAAAGCTGAGGGAGTTCGTTACCACTAGCTTGCCTTGCAAGGGATGATGAAAGGAGTTCTTTAGGTTGAAAAGAAGACATTAATTAGTAACACTGGTAAAGGTAAATTTACAGTCATATTTAGAAAACTCTAATTCTATAATAGGATGGTGTTACCCACTTAACTATAGTATAAAAGTTAAAGGAAAAGAGTATTTAAAATAACTATAGCTACTATAATAAATAAAAAGAGGTTAAGTTGTGACACCAAAAACGTAAGGGGGAGAGTAAAAGGTTAGAGCTTTTGTATGTGATCAAAGTTAAGCTGCTATTAGCTTAAATTTGTTTTATCTGTAAGATGTTTTATGTAAGACTCCTGGTAACCACAGAGCAAAAACCTGTAGTAGATTCACAAAAGATAAAGAAGGGAAAATCAAAGCATACCACCACAGAAAATCACTAATTCACAAAGGGAGGCAGAAACAGAGGAATAAAGAAAAAATAGAACTACAAAAGAGCTAGAAAGCAATTAATAAGATGCCATTAGTAAGTGCTTACATATCAGTAATTACTCTAGATGTATATAGACTGAATTCACCAATCAAAGGGCACAGAGTGGATGAATGGATTTTAAAAAAAAAGACCCAACTATATGCTTTCTACAAGAGACTGACTGCAGCTTTAAGGACATGCAAGCTGAAAATGAAGGGATGTAAGAAGATACTCCTTGCAGGTGGAAACCAAAAGAAAGCAGAAGTAGCCACACTTATATCAGACAAAATACCCTTAAGCAAAAAAAAAAAATAGCAAGAATCAATAGGTCATTATATAATAATAAAGGGTTCAATTCATCAAGAAGATGTAACAATCATAAATATATACACACCCAATACTGGGGCACCTAAATATATTGAGCTAATACTAAGAGATCTGAAGGGAGAAATAGACAAAAGTAGCTGTTAAAAAGAATGAAATCTTGCCAAATGCAACAACATGGATGGATCTAGAGGATATGTCAGAGAAAGACAAATATGATCTGATTTCACTCATGTGTGGAATCTAAAAAAACCCCAAATGAATAGACAAACAAAAAGCAGAATCAAACATATAAATACAGAGAATAAACTGATGGTTGCTAAAGGGGTGGTGTAGGGAGATGGGCAAAATGGGTGAAGGGGAGTGGGAGATAAAGGCTTCTAGTTACGTATGGAATAAACAAGTCATTGGGATAAAAGGCCCAGCATAAGGAATATAGTCAATAGTATTGGAATAGCCTTGTATGTGACAGATGGGAGCTACGCTTGTGGTGAGCAGAGCATAAGGTATAGAGAAGCTGAATCACTGTATTGTACACCTGAAACTAATATCACACGGTATGTTAACTAACTGGAATTTGAATAAAAACTTAAAAAATAATTTCAGTCAATTAAAAATGAAAGTGGACACAAGGAAAAAATAAAGGGAGTTCTTTAAGTTGTAACAAAAAGACAATAATTAACAACATGAAAACAGATGAAAATATAAAACTTGTAAGGTAAGCAAATAGTCACATTCAGAACACTCTAACACTAATGACTAAATAACTCTTAACTGTAGTGTAAAAATTAAAAAGACAAAATTATTAAATATAAGTATAGCTACAATAATTTTTAATGGACCCACAATATAAAAAGATGTGAATTGTGCATACAAAGTTAAGTTATCAGCTTAAACTAGTTTCTATAAGATGTTTTATGTAAATCTCATGGTAACTACAAAGCAAAAATCTATAGTAGATACACAGAAGATGAAGAGAAAGGAATCAAAGCATAGCACTACAAAAAAAAATTATCAAATTACAGGAGGAGACAACAAGAGAGGAATAAAGGGAAAAGGGGACAAAAAAACTTGGAAAACAACAAAATGTCAATAGCAAATCCTTACCTATCAATAATTACTTTAAATATAAATGAATTATATCTCTGATCAAAAGATATAGAGAGGATAATGGATACAAAAAACAGGAACTAAATATAGACTGCTTACAAAAGACTCACTTTAGCTTAAAAGACACACATAGGCTGAAAATGAAGGGATGGAAAAAGGTATTTCACACAAATGGTAACTGAAAAAGAGCAGGGTGGCTGTACCTATATCAGACAAAATAGACTTTCAGTCAAAAAGTGTCACAAGAGACAATGAAGTCATTATAATAATGATAAAGTGGTCAATTCATCAAGATACTATAACAATGTTTTTATATTTGTGTATATTGTGAAATGATTAATGATTATTACTATAATCAAGCTAATTAATATTTCTATCACCTCACATAGTTACCTTTTTTGGTGGTGAATTACCACTTATGATCTACTGTCTTAGCAAATTTTAAAAACAAAGTATTATTGACTATAGTCACCATGCCATACATTAGATCTCCAGAATTTAGTCATCCTATGCAACTGAAACTTTGTATCTTTTGACCAATATCTCCCAATTGTCCCCAATCCCCAGCCCCTGATAAACACCAATCTACTCCCTGCTTCTGAGTTCAACTTTGACTTTTTAAAAATTCTATATATAAGTGGTATTGTGCAGTATTTGTCTTTCTGACTTATTTCACTTAAGATAAGGTCCCCTATGTTTATCCACGTTATCTCTAATAACAGCATTTCCTTTTTTAAGGCTGAATAATATTTTACTGTATATGTGTGTGTGTGTGTGTGTGTGTGTGTGTGTACACACCATGGAACCCTAGTACACTGTAAATGGGGATGTAAATTGGTACAACCATTATGGAAAACATTATGGAGTTTCTCCTAAAAATTAAAAATAGAACTACCAGGGCGCCTGGGTGGCTCAGTTGGTTAAGCGACTGCCTTCGGTTCAGGTCATGATCCTGGAGTCCAGGGATCGAGTCCCGCATCAGGCTCCCTGCTCAGCAGGGAGTCTGCTTCTCCCTCTGACCCTCCCCCCTCTCATGTGCTCTCTCTCATTCTCTCTCTCAAATAAATAAATAAAATCTTTAAAAAAAAATAGAACTACCATATGATCCAGCCATCCCATTTTTGGATATTTACCCAAAGGATTTGAAATCATGATGTTGAAGAGACCCCTGCACTCATATGTTCTTTGCAGCATTCTCATAGTCAAGCTATGGAAACAACCTGTCAACAGATGAGTGGATAAAGAATGTATGATACATATGTATAATGAAATGTATATCGTGACTCTAGCTAACAATACTGTACTGTATAGTTGAAATGTCCTAGTATAGATCCCAAGTTTTCTCACCATAAAAGAAAGGTAAGTATATGATATGATGGATATGTTAGTAATTAGTTGATTGTGGTGATTTGTTCACAATATATAAGTACATCAAATCATCCAGTTATACACCTTAAATATATTCAATAAAAAAATAAAAAAATAAAAAGCATAGTATCAGAAACTCTAGCAGAACAATTAGGTAAGAAAAAGAAGTAAAAGGCATACGAATTGGAAAGGAAGAAAAATTATCTCTTTGCAGATGACATGATTTTATATGTAGAAAACCTTTAAAATTCTAGAAAAAAAAGAATAATTAGAAGGGAAATCAAAACCACAATGACAAACCACTTCAGAGTCATTAGGATGGTTATTATCCAAAAAACAATAACAATAACAGAAAATAGCAAGTGCTGACCAGAATATGGGGAAACCACATTGCTGGTGAAAATTTTAAATGATGCATCCAATTTGGAACAAATTATGGTGATTGTTTAAAAAATCACACATAAAGTTCCCATATGATCTAACCATTCCACTTCTAGGTATATGTTTGAAATTATTGAAATCAGGAACTCTTACAGATATTTGCACACAAATATTCATAGCAACATTATTCATGATAACCAAAAAGTGAAAATAACCAAATTACCATGTATGAATGAATGGATAAACAAAATGTAACATACACACACAGTGGAATGAATTCCTGGACTTAACGTCAGTCTGTGTCTGTGATCCTAACAAACAGTAATAGAGAACTTTTGTGTAGAAATAGCAGTCAGTTCTTTGAATGTCTTATGATATCCTCCAAAATAATTTTTTTCTTAAGAGAGAGGGAGCTGGGGGCACCTGGGTGGCTCAGTCATTAAGCGTCTGCCTTCGGCTCAGGTCTTGATCCCAGGGTCCTGGGATCGAGGCCCACATTGGGCTCCCTGCTCCATGGAAGCCTGCTTCTCCCTCTCCCACTCCCCCTGCTTGTGTTCCCTCTCTCGCTGTCTCTCTGTCAAATAAATAAATAAAATCTTAAAAAAAAAAAAAAAAAAAGAGAGAGGGAGCAGGGGAGGGGCAGAGGGAGAGGGAGAGAGAGAATCTTAAGCAGGCTCCATGCTCAGCAGCACTGAGCCGGATGTGGGGCTCAATTCTGAGATCATGACCTGAGCAGAAATCAAGAGTCAGACGTTTAACTGACTGAGCCACCCAAATGCCCTTCCTCCAAAATGATTTTTAATGATTCCCTGACAAGTCATTTGGGTCATTCTTCCAATCTTCTGAAAGCAAAGAACGGGGAACCACTAAAAAAAAAAAAAAAAAAAAAAAAAAAAAAAAAAAATTCTAAACATGTCATTCACATTGTCAACACCACAGGAATAATGTTCTTAATTATCCCTTTGCGTAGTGTTCTAGAAGTCTTGACTTTATTGTGATTTATAAGGGTAATGCAAGGCAAGGAAGGTTAAACAGGCTTATAATGAATGAGCTAGTTTGAGTATTTTCAGTGCACACTGGGGCATAGCGGTTGTTTCTAAGTTGTTTGTTACCTGTACTTAGGGTGATTAGGGCAGGAGAATAGTAGCCCAGAGTGTTAAAAGCCCTGTGAGAGCCCACAAAGAAGGTAATTGGGGGTTGGGCTCTGTATTGGTTGGTTTGCATAAGAAAGACACGCTCACAAGTAAGTAGTTTTCACTCCCTAGGATTTAGCTAGCCTTGGGAGAGGCAGTCTCTCTCCAGTGTCAGCAAGGCCCCAGATGTCAAAACATCAGAAAATACAGAAAATAAAAAGCATGATTAATACATAAACTAAGCAGAAACAGTCTGCCCAGATGGAGTTAATGGTCTAGTGCCATCTTGACCAATAGAAATACAGTATGAGCCACACCAAAAAAAGTAAAAACCAAAGAAAAAGTTAAAAGGAAAAGGTGAATTTAAATAATTATTTTTAACACAAAGGTAAAGGAATTATAATTTCTAGCTGGGAACAATATGAATAAATTGTTAATTAATTTTATATTTTATACTAAGTCTTTGAAATGCAGTGCATTATATCATTATTTCAATATGTAAGCAATATGAAATTACTAATTTTGTATTTTTTCTTATGAAATCTTTGAAATGCCATGTGTTATTTCAACAAAGAAACAATATATACAATTCACTTATTAGTTATTCTAACATGTTTGTCTAAGTCAGAAATGCAGTGTGTTATCACAAAATGGAAATAACAGGTTGTTAACTATTTTTATTAATTATCAACTTTTACATTTTTTTCTCTAAGTCTTTGAAATGCAGTTTGTTATCATTTCAAGGTTGTAAGCAATAAGAAAAAAGTAATTTAAAAAATTTTAGTGAGTCTTTGAAATGCATGTTTTATTTCAACATGGAAACAACATCAACACATCATTGTTACTTTTACATTTTTCTTACTAAGTCTTTAAAATGCAGTCTGTTTTCATTTCAACATGGAAAGACTATACACAAAGTAGTAATTATTTTCCTTTTTTTTTAGTAAGTCATTGAAATTCAATGTTATCATTGTAACATATGACAGGAATAAATTTAGATTCTTATTCCTCAATAAGTCTTTGAAATGCAATGTTTTATCATTTTGACATGTAAATATATAACAAATCGTTAACATTTTTTTCTTACCAAGTCTCGGAAATAGTGTTATTATTTCAAAATGTAAGCAATATAGGGGTGCCTGGGTGGCTCAGACGGTTAAGCAAGCATCTGCCTTCAGCTCAGGTCATGATCCTGGAGTCCCAGGATCAAGCCCCACAGCAGGCTCCCTGCTCAGTGTGGAGTCTGCTTCTTCCTCTGCCCCTCACCCCACTCTATCTTTCCCTCTCTTTCTCTCTCTCTCTCGCTCTCTCTCAAATAACTAAATAAAATCTTTAAAAAATATAAACAATATTAAAAAAGTTTACATTTTTTCTTTGTGGTCTCTGATATGCCATACATTATCATTTCAATATATAAAGAATATAAGTAAGTTATCAATTTGTTATTCTGTATCTTTTGTTTCTCACCAAGTCTTGGATATACACTGTGCATTTAACACTTAGAGCAAATTTCTAGTGCTCAGTAGCCACATATGGCTAGTGTATACCATAATGAACAGTGTAACTCTAGTGGAAGAGCAGAGGGAGCAAATACATATGGAATTTTGTGTACCATGAAGGAAATGTACATGGTACACTAAGAGAGAGCAGCAGCAGAGTCAATTTACTTGGATAAGGAAGAAAAAACTTATCTGAGGAGGAAACATGTAAGCCATGACCTGAGAGTTATACAACAGCATAAAGAGGCCAACATGGATTGAGCAGAGTATGTGAGAGAAAAGGTGAAAAAAATCTGGGGTGGAGGGGTGGTAAATAATTTTCTCAAATGCCCTAAAAAAGAGTGGAGAAACTGACAAATCATAGGAATATCTATACTCTGAGTGGTTTGAGATCAGGGACTTTATAGTTCGCAGCATCTGGAACAGTACCTAAATCATAAGAGTTATTTGGTGAATGTATGTGAAATAAGGAATAACAGAGCCAGAGGTCTGAGACCTGGGAAAGCAGGTAGCAACATGTTAATAAAAACATCGGTAGGAAAAGGCACTGCATAGGGAATATGGCCAATGATATTGTAATAGGGTTGTACGGTGACAAAGGGTAGCTACACTTGTGGTGAGCATAGCATAACATATAGAGAAACTGAATCACTATTCTGTACACCTGAAATGAATGTAACATTGTGTGTCAACTATACTCAAAAACAAACAACAACGAAAGACACCAGTAGGTAATGGGCATAGTTTGTTTCTTCTCACTCACATAGGATTTCTCATAAGCAACCCCAGGCAATCATAAATACAAGAAGTTTGCAGGACCCTAAAGGATAAAATTATTGGCTTAAATAACTACCACAACCAGGAAGAGTTTCAATTGTTCTGACTTGTGTCACATGTCCATAAGTGGATAAATGGACCAATCAGTGTGACAAGAAAAATGATGGTGCCATCACTGGGTTAGCCTATGTCATATACCCAACATTGTGGTTAGCAACCAGAAAAGGATGTAGAGGGGAATGAGCAAGAGATCCACAGGACCTTTCAAATTCTTCTATTTCCTTTTTAGAGTTTTTCTTTATAGAGGTCAGTTACATATCCAATCTCCCTAACCCCAGTTTCCTCAAACAGTAGAATTTTATCTATGTGTCTAACAAATCTGAGCTTCAGACAAAACACTGAATGCTTTAATGGTCACACATCAGTGCTGAAACAACTCCTTGTACTATGGAAGTCACTCAGGACAAGTGGTCCAGGTCATGTCATCTCGCTGTACCACCTGCAGCATTGCTGTCAATTGGGCCTGCACTTCAGCAAGTTTCTGTCGGTCCAAACTTCCAGGAAAATTCCATTGTTCATAGCAGTGGACAGGAACAGGATAAATAACATGCTTCAGCTCCATCAAGCATGTTAAATGCTGCAGAAGGTCCATGAGCAGAGGCATTGTAATGGGGTTGAAGGCAAAGCTAAGGACACGGAGGTGGGTACAGTGGCTCAGGGCTGGGAGGATGGCAGAGAGAGTAGAATCAGTTACCAGGCAATTATTTATCTCCAGATACTGCAGGGTGCCTGAGACTTTCTCTAGCAGATTCTGGAAGGGCTCATAAACTTCTGAGAATATCTGGTTGTTACTGAGATTCAACAGCCTCAGGTAGGTGGCCTGAGAACTCTGAGACAGGACAGTAATATCTCTGTTAGACAGGCCACAAAAAGATAGACACAATGTATCCAACTGAGGTGGCAGGATTCTGTAGAGATAAAAAAGAGCCTATTTCAGAAAAATGAGGATTGGATCAGGGCAGCGAGACCGGAATTATAGATACGCAAGGCTCTAGAATAAACCAATTTGTACATATTTTGCAACAGTGGTTAACAATGTGGGCTTTGCAATCAGACTTAATAGGCTTGTGACCCTGAGAAAGTTACTTTTCCCCTCTGAGATACAGGTTTTTAATCTTTATAATGTACACAACAGTAATTATTATACATGGTTGTGGGGAAGATTAAGTGAAAAAAGTTGTATGTACTTGGTATATACAACAAAATCAATAATGGATCTTGTTCACTTACTCGGTGAAGATAGGTCTAGGAAAGCACCCAGCTGAGGGTTTCCTTTGACTAACTCCCAGAAAACAAGTTCTCCATTCAGGGTCTAAGCCTTGGAGAAAATACAGGACCAAAATGATCTGGCAACGTTAAATACTCTGGCTAGCCCATGGGGATGTGCATCATCTGAATGTCTCCCCCTCCTCTCTAGAAAGCTGTAAACTCCAATAGAAGAAGAACTGAGTCTTTTTCACTAATATATTTACAAACTTTTCATACTGTTTGCACATGGTCAATTGAATGAATGAATAAATGAATGAGCACAGCTTTCTTTTCAAATATTGTCTGTCTCCTCACGAGATACCTTTCACTAGCCTGGCCAGTTTCAAACTCCTGCCAGTGCCCATGCTGATGTGGAAGGAGAAATAGGTTACAAGGACCCTGGGATATCCAAGTATGGTCTCTTCTCCTGTATTAAAAATGGGGTGTTCAGAGAACCGAGGTTCCTCCCCACCCCTTCACCTGAGCAGTTTATGCAGTTGATCTGTAAGGCAGAATAAAGCCAAGCTGAGCTCCTGGAGGTTGTCTAGTTGCCCAAGCTGGATGAGAAAAGCTCTGAAGTCTTCCCCCTTACGATGTTTAAAGGAGATGTTAGACAAACTAATGCTGTTCAGGTGGATCATCTGAGCCAAAAGGGTGGTGACTTCATTCAGATAAGCCTGATTCAATTCCAGGTGATCAATGCATCCCAGATCCAGAAACTGCAGGACACTTTTGTGGGCAGAGATTTTATCAATTTGCAAATCTCTGCAGCAGAGGTGCAAAGACCCAAAGCTCTGCTCAACTTTACTCTGAAGGAAAGAAAGGAATTGCTTTGTTCTCAAGGTACTATTGAAAGAAAGGTCCACTACTAATTCTATGGGCTTCTGGGTTGACGGAAGCTCAGACTCTGAATTAACAATTCCAAGGCACTTGACATTATGCTGGGCTTCTTCTGTTTTAAGGATAGAGTGTCGAGAGTAAACACAAGACTGAAAACAGAAAGGAAATGTGGTACTGATCTCTGAGCATGTTGTTCCACAGTCTGGGTCCTGTCTCAAATCTAGGATCCTCAGTTTTGACCCCCTGTATGGAGAAGAGTAGACAGAACACACATGAGAAGTAGCTGATTTTAATATAACCCAGCATGATCAATGATGGGAAGCAGAAACAGAACTCTTTATCCCTGTTTTTCATTCCATATACCATTCACCAGTAAGCCCTTTTATACAAATTTAACATCTTTCACTCTTTACCCATACTTTCTTCACCTCTGGTCCTCCCCAGTCTCAACACCCATGTCCTTCTATGTAATCATACTCAGGAGATAGATCCACCACCTCAGTGACCTCTATTCTATAATCAAGCCTGTAAGACATTGGAGTCTTTAAGGTAACCCCACGTGTTAGACCAATAGCCACACAGAGATCTTCAGCATTCACCACTGGCTATTTTTGGGAGGCTGTTAGGTATCGCCCTGCCCCAGGCTCTAGCATATCCTTCTGCTGATTCACTATGTTTCTACTTGATACAGGCTTACCAAGAGGAAGAGTTCTGGTCAGGGTGGATCTGCAGACCATCAGTCATGGCTTCCAAGATTTCATAGTATGATTCTTGTATACTCAGTGCCCCAATATGGAGACAGTGAAAGGGCCAAGCCCTCACCATTGCTTTTAGGATCTTCTTATGCCCTCCCAAGAAGGCATCAATGAATAAGGGAACAAAGAGGTCTCTTGGGAGTTCTTCCAAGGCATGGATAGCTGCAGGCTCATTACTCAGTAGACTTTTTGCAGCAAGTTCTAGCAGTGTGGCTATGGCCTTCTGGTCCATCTTCATGAATGTGCTTCAGGGTGAGGAATATTTAGAAATCCTGAAAAGATATCTACAGTCTTATTTGCCAAGATTAGCTATGAACAAGATGGTTATTGAATCAGACAGCCAACTCAGGTGACCTCTACTATACAAACAGAATAAAAATGGACTTCTATGTGTGTCTAAGTATATATGTGCATGCATATATATACATACATACATACACAAACACACATATATTTACATAAGATAAAATGCCATTAGAAATCAGAGGTAAATTAGCAGAACACAATGCTAACCACTCAGCTGCTGTCTTCCCAATATTTCCTCCCAAAAGGATATAAAACAGTAAGAAGAAAAATGTAAATCCGCATAAAAGCTATATCCTTATCATTACTTTAAAATGGAAAATGCCAGAGGCGCCTGGGTGGCTCAATCTGTTAAGTGTCTGACTCTTGATTTTGGTTCAGGTCATGATCTCAGGGTTGTGAGATTGAGACCTGCATTGGGCTCCACAATGGGCATGGAGCCTGCTTAAGATGCTCCCTCTCCCTCTTCCTCTGCCCCTCCCCCACTCATGCTCACTTTCTCTATCTCCAAAAAATAAAATAAAATGGAAAATGCCAAACTTCAAAATAATTTTAAGTAAGAAAAAATCATAAAATCCCAGCACACAGTCTGTTACACTCTCATCACTAGGCTTTGTAGCAAGCAAAATCAGACCAAGAAAAGCTACAAGAGATACAGAAGAAGAAAGATGGTGAGGAGCTTAAAGTTGCTCTAGAACTATAGCAGAATGACTAAGCACAAAACAAGTCTGAAAAAGATGTCCTGGAAGATGAGAGCAGGGAACCCACGGAAGGGAGTCCAAAATATGAGCATGTAAAAGGGCAGGAATGATTTAAAGGTTCAGTCTTTGAAAGACATAACTTCTAGAAAAAAATAAAGGCAAAAAGGAAGGGAGAAGCACACTTTAGCAATTGGGTATGACAGGAAAAATAAACAAAAGAGGAAGAGGAAGGATCTTGCAAGACATAAAAGAACCACAAAATCAGAGCACTCATAACTCCCTCGATTACCAAAACAAACATACAAAACAAATAAGGATCTGGACTTTGCTATAATGACAGAAAAGGACATCACTAAACTAAGACTCTTGTGAAACTACTAAATATCATACAAATGAACAAAAGGAAAGGGAATTCCATGTAAAAACATTGCAAAAAAGATGAGGAAACAAACTTCACACATATTAAACAACCATGAATCAGGAGACTCTGAGGTAACACTCCAAACAGAATTAAATATTCCAGCAAGCATTTGAGGATATGAAACCTACCTTGAATCAGAATGTTTTCAAAAATCTAAAAACAGAAATGTACTAAAAAAAAAAAGTACAGCATAGAGAATATAGTCAATAATATTGTAATAACATTGTATGGTGACATATCATACCTATACTTCTGGTGGTGAGCATTGTATAATGTACAGAACTGTCAAATCATTATGTTTTACACCTGAAACTAATATAACAGTGTATGTCAACTATACTTCAATAATAAAATTTGTTTTTAAAAATCTGAAGTAAAGATTTTATATCTAGCCGGAGTGTTCTTCAACTATCACAGCCTACAGAAAAACAGTTTTTTAACATACAGGAACTTAGGAAATTCTCCATCACTCAGTCCTTCCTCAGGAATCTACTAGAGCAGGGGTCTGCAAATTGTGGCCAGATTATGCCAAATCTAGTCCACTGCTTGATTTTGTAAATAAAGTTTTATTGGAACAAAGCCGTGATCAACCATTTATGTATTATTTATGGATGCTTTTGCACTACAATGGCAAAGCTGTTATAACAGAGACACTGTGGCCCACAAGTTTAAAATATTTACCAAATGTCTCTTTACAGAATGTTTGTCAAGTAATCTTCTAAAAGATGAACTGAGAATGTAAACCTACATGTGATGACAGGGAAAATGTCACCAAAATATCTGATTTTAACAACTAATACTATAATCAAGGTAGGGCAAAAGAGGAAAGACTAATGTACAAATGTGTCATGTTGTGAAAAGAAAAACAGAAATCATGCAACTAAAAATGAGAGTAAGGAGAGAAACAGAAGAGAATAGGGTAAACTTTTTGCCATAATGCAGTAGGTGAATATTAAATGATACCAGTGGGGGGACGAAGAATGGACAAGATAGTAAACTGTTAAGACAACAAGTGGTTAAGGGTAATTTTTTTTAAAGCATTAAACATGACAAAGAATATGTCTTGATGATAAAAGACAAGATTCACAATAAAAATATAACACTTAGGAACATTTACTCACCAAGTAACACAGCAACCACTGTTATAAAGCAAAAGGGAAAGGAGACTTAGATTTAAAAAAAAAAAAAAAAACAATAATAATAGGCGATTTAAGAAACCAGTTTCAGTACAAGATAGATCAAGTGGTATAAAAAAAGAATGCAGATGTAGAAAATGTAAACAACATAATCAATAAGGTAAAACACATAGTATACACACACACACAGAGAGACAGAGAATACAGAATATATTTTCTTGTCAAAAATTGATAATTATTTCAGAGAAACAGCATCATTAATTTCCATAAAGTAGAAATATTACAAACAATCCAATCACAATGCAACAAAAGTTAAACTACTAACAAAATGGAAAACAGAAAGGGCTTTCTACCTGCAAAAGTTTTTAAAGCCTCTGTTTTAAAAATGTTAAGTTAAAAAGGAGATACAAAGCTTGGTAGGAGGAAGATGGCAGTGGAGTAGGAGGACCCTACACTTGCCTTATTCCATGAACACAACTAGGTAACTGTCAAATCATCCTGAATACCCCAGAAGTCGACCAGAAGATTGACAGAACAAATGCCACAACTAAAAGGAGAGAAGAGGCCACATCAAAGAAGGCAGAAAGTATGGAGACAGGGTTTAGGGGAGAAATGGATCACGTGTGCTGTGGAGTGGAGGGAGACATGGTCACAGAGAAGGACAAGAGATAGAGGAGCACCCAGGGGAACAGAAAAGGAGAATGTTTCCCCAAAGCCATGGGCTTGGAAAATGAGAGGGTCTGAATTATGAGTTCTTGCAACCAGAGGGGCTTAAAGCCTGGAGTTTTAAAGGTCAGTGGGCTTGGCTGGGATAAAGCCTGCAGGGACACTGTGTTACTCTGGAGAGAAGGCAGACAAACCCAGGAGCAGACAGTGTAGAAACAGCATCCAAAGAGCATCTGAGGCACACAGTGGTGAGATGATTCACTCTTCTCAGAGTACATCCCTGAGAGGCAGCATTCACAGAGACACTTCTCTGGGATAAAGGAGCTGGCCAGCACCATTTCCCTCCCCTGCTTCTCAGCATAAACACAGAGCCACCTATCAGAAGCAGCGCACTGCTGACACTGGCTGCATAACTTGCTTACACCAAGTCCCACCTCCCTGCATTCCCATGGAACTACCCGTCCCAGTCATGCTTGCCTCAGTCCCACTGTGGCAGGCCCCTACACCAGAAGACCAGCACAAACCCCTGCCCAAACCACATCTCCCGACCAGAAAGTTCTGCAGGGCCTCAGTTCTGGTGGAGGAGGTGTCCAATCTCACATAAGCAGACCAGAGGATACCTAGTTAAAACTTGCCACATTCAGGCCAGGGACCAAACACTGCCAACAGCAAGCAAGGAGAGACTCTGTAGATGACTAGCCTGAAGTATAGAGCAGCCAAAACACAACAGTTGAGCACATGCAGCACACATCAAAGACACTCCCTGAAGCACCAGGCCCTGGGCACTACATGACTTCTTCATAGGACCATTACTTTTAGGAGCAGGAGACATAACTGGCTTTTCTAACACAAAAAAGAAGGCAGAGACTTAGACAAAATGCAAAGATGGAGGAATTTATCCCCAGTGAAGAACAAGATACAGTCATGGCCAGAGATCTAAGCAAAACAGATATAAGTAACATGCTGGATGGAGAATTTATTTTTTTTTTTTTAATTTTTTTTTATTGTTATGTTAATCCCCATACATTACATCATTAGTTTTAGATATAGTGTTCCATGATTCATTGTTTGTGCATAACACCCAGTGCTCCATGCAGAACGTGCCCTCCTCAATACCCATCACCAGGCTAACCCATCCTCCCAACCCCCTCCCCTCCAGAACCCCCAGTTTGTTTTTCAGAGTCCATCGTCTCTCATGGTTCTTCTCCCCCTCCGATTTCCCCCCCTTCATTCTTCCCCTCCTGCTACATTCTTCTTCTTTTTTTCTTTCTTAACATATATTGCATTATTTGTTTCAGAGGTACAGATCTGAGATTCAACAGTCCTGCACAATTCACAGCGCTTACCAGAACACATACCCTCCCCAGTGTCCATCACCCAGTCACCCCATCCCTCCCACCCCACCCCCCACTCCAGCAACCCTCAGTTTGTTTCCTGAGATTAAGAATTCCTCATATCAGTGAGGTCATATGATACATGTCTTTCTCTGTTTGACTTATTTCGCTCAGCATAATACCCTCCAGTTCCATCCACGTCGTTGCAAATGGCAAGATCTTATTCCTTTTGATGGCTGCATAATATTCCATTGCATATATATACCACATCTTCTTTATCCATTCATCTGTTGATGGACATCTTGGCTCTTTCCACAGTTTGGCTATTGTGGACATTGCTGCTATAAACATCGGGGTGCACGTAGCCTTTCGGGTCCCTACTTTTGTATCTTTGGGGTAAATACCCAGTAGTGCAATTGCTGGATCATATGGTAGCTCTATTTTCAACTTTTTGAGGAACCTCCATACTGTTTTCCAGAGTGGCTGCACCAGCTTGCATTCCCACCAACAGTGTAGGAGGGTTCCCCTTTCTCCGCATCCCCGCCAACATCTGTCATTTCCTGACTTGTTAATTTTAGCCATTCTGACTATC